>NW_014040079.1:0-1071 GCF_001186125.1 Sphaeroforma arctica JP610
GTGTGTGTGTGTGTGTGTGTGTGTGTGTGTGTGTGTGTGTGTGTGTGTGTGTGTGTGTGTGTGTGTGTGTGTGTGTGCGTTTGTGTGTATGTATCTATACAAATACGCGAGGACCTACAAGAACACACACACGCATGTAAACATGTATACAAACAACCCAAATTAAAAGTGTGCTTATCTCAATAACACTGACCGTGCTTTTGCCAGCTCCTGAAGGACCCATTACGGCGACCATCTCTCCCGGATGCACCACGCCAGTAACACCATCCAGCAGTTTGGGAGAATCTTTCTTCAGTTTGTAACTCACATCTAGGAATGCTACAGGATCGTATGCTACCCCGAGACCCTGTAGGTGTATAGTCAGTGCTACAGAGTGAGTGGAAGGGTAAGGTCACCTCATATTGTTTTAAGGTTCCAGGGTTTAGGGATTTTTAGGGTTCTATGTACACTCCCAGTCGTGCATCCTTAAGCAAAGTATCTTGATACGTATCGAACCAGGATACGATGCTACTCGAGCGCGTGCACACTACCACGACAAAACGAACGCCGTTCAGCATACCCCTCACGAAGTGTAACCACAAGGATGACAGTTATATAAGCCATAGACGCTACTACACACAGTCAAGCCAATCCTAACTACTACACATAGTCAAGCCAATCCTACCTCAGTTGCGCAGTGCTGGTCCGCTAAGGCTGATTGGCTCTTGTTCTTTCCCATACCCGCGCGTTTGAACTGCCTTGCTCGCAGACACGCGAGTATACCTACCAGCAGCGCCACACACATGAGCGCGATGATAAGCACAGCGATTACTATAGCAACCACATCTCCGAAATTCACGGAATTATCCACGATGGCTTGTGTAATTTGTATCTCGCTCTCGGAAGTGGACTCCTGCTGGGTATTCTCTTGTGTCACGGAGGTGTCGGCTGCTGAATCCTTCATACAGCCAGTCCTATAAAAAATAAGGTAGATTCTGTCACGATTCTTGTACAAGTATGTCTATATGTTTGTATGAAAGCATATAAGATATGATATACACTTCGAGGTATACATATATGTGTATCTATATA
>NW_014040079.1:1091-4178 GCF_001186125.1 Sphaeroforma arctica JP610
TTTATATATATATATGCTGTCAGTAAATGTGCACTTGAGACCGACGTGGCCGTGTAGGCATACATGTAGTTTAGGTTTCCATCTGAGCGACTATTTCATTCGAATGCTGTGTACAGTACGCACGCGGCCCTAGAAAGAGAGCAAGTTTGAGGTTATAATCGTCTGGATCATGCACTAGCTTAACACCGTGAGATGGCTCTCTGCTGCCTCTGCAGAAAGCGCGGCTTATCTGAACCAAGTACCGACCACTAGCGCTACGCTAGCAATCTTGGTCGTCACAGCACCCACCGGGGTATATCATATCAGATTCTGAACATAGTAGTTACCCAAGGTTTGATAGTACACACACTTTAGAGACCAGACCGCTCTAATAAACTCCCATGCACATCCAATCACCATGGCAACCACTCGAGTAGCGCACTCTCAACCACTTACGTATTGCACTGTGCGTGAATGCCGCATGGTGAAAGCAGGTCCACGTTTTGCTGCCGGATGTTGAAGTAGGTGCCGTTGCTGATGAGCACTGCCTGTCCCGAAGCAGCGGGAATCAGGTACTTGAGGGTCACTGGTAGTTTGGTTTGTGGTGGGCCAATTTTGTTTTTATTTTGGGTTTTTGGGTTTTTGGGTTATGGGTTTCGCGTTGCGGGTGGTAGTCGAACAATTCGGTGGCCAAACGACAAGATCGGAATAGAGATGAGTATGTCTTTTTCTCACGACCATCGGTTTCCGACATAGATATTGAAATGGGGTGCGTAATGTTGAAATACCAGACACAACGCCAATGGATATGGGGTTCGTAGTTTGAACGCCGGCTTGGTGGCCACAAGTAAGCAAAAACATCGCGCAACAAGGCGGAAGGAAGAATGATGTATACTATACATGACACCTCACTCAGGCTAGTAATTTTAAAGATGTGAAATAGCATGTGCGACAGAGGATGGAACACTAAGCACGCGTCCGAAATATTCTTCATATAAGCAAGCTATGAATCATATAAGCATGATATAAAACATATAAGCATGCTATGAATCATATATGCATGCTATAAATCATAAAAGTATGCTAAAAATCATATAAGCATGCTATAACTCATATAAGCACGATATAAATCATATGAGCATGCTATAAATCATATCACCATGCTTTAAATCATATAAGCAAGCTATAAATCATATAAGCATGCTATAAATCATATGAGCAAGCTATAAATCATATAAGCATGCTATAAATCATATAAGCATGCTATAAATCGTATAAACAGGCTATAAATCATATAAGCATGCTATAAATCATACAAGCATGCTATAAATCGTATAAGCAGGCTTTAAATCATATAAGCATGCTATGAATCATATAAGCATGCTATAAATCATATAAGCCTGCTATAAATCATATAAGCATGCTATCAATCATATAAGCATGCTATAAATCATATCAGCCTGCTATAAATCATTTAAGCGGGCTACAAATCATACAAGCATGATATAAATCATATAAGCATGTTATAAATCGTTTAAGCAGGCTATAAATCATATAAGCATGCTATGAATCTTTTAAGCATGCTATCAATCATATAAGCATGCTATAGTGCTGAATCATATATGTATGCTATAAATCATATAAGCATGCTATAAATCATGTAAGCCTGTTAAAAATCATATAAGCAGGTTACAAATCATACAAGCATATTATAACTCATACAAGCATGCTATAAATTATATAAGCGCGCTATAAATCATAGCATGCTATAAATCATATAAGCGTGCTATAAATCATATAAGCAGGCTATAAATCATATACGCATGCTATAAATCGTATAAGCATGCTATAAATCATATAAGCTGGCTATAAAGCATACTATAAGCACCTTTGTTTGCCCACAATTCAATCAAGCGCCCCATAAGCCATGACACATCCACACTCCAGCACATACCCCAGAATTCATTGCTACACATTGGATCGCCCCTGAAAAGGCATCCGCACTAACAGTTCTGTACTAACATATACATACTCGAGCAGAAGTCCATGTAGTCCTCACACTCCGTCTCGCAGAAGAAGGTGCTGCACTCCCACATGGCTGTAGGGTTGGCAACCTGTGGTTCAGCTATGCCCTTGTCACACTGATAGCTATAGGTACCCAGTACATCCACACAGTTGTCGAAGTAGCAGCTGAAGATCTGATAACGGAAAGCCATAGAAATAGTGTCAACAAAGAGTGGAGATTCGTTGGTGTATATACATGCATAAGCACAAATGTGTTCATATATACGTGACGAAAAAATCGAAGGCACCCTTCGATTTGGTCGTCTGTGGTCAGCATACGCTAGGTGCTTCCGATGGCATCACTAATATATCGAGGACAAAAACGTCTGTACGATAAAATCCTGCTAGCAGTGTGCATAGATGAGCTTATGACAGTGCTCTCTGAACTTGTTCGTGAAGAAGTATAACACAGATACATATACTTGCACGACCCTGAATATAGGTGTCTATGAAAATAGCATTCGCTTTACTACTCAGCACACTGGCGGCAGGCATGGTGCCATCGGGTCTGGACCAGTAACCTTTCACTCTAAAACGGGTTAATACACACGTATGTACACTGACATATACGTACAGTTCTATACACGCATTTGTGGTTGTAGACGCCCGACAACCCCCGAATTAACATTCTTCTTACCGGCTCTCTGGGATTGGTGGCCGACTCCTCCTTGAACACTTGATAGTTGCCGCTTATATTAACGCCACCTGGATCTGGAGTCAAGTAAATCTGGGCTATAGGCGAGCCGTTGAGTAGTGATATCATAGACCTGTCCGTTACCCTACAACCAGATGAAGTGGACGCCGAGCCAACGGGTACCTCATTGCTGCACACAGCCGTGGAAGAACCGAGGTGATACTTGCAGGCTATATCCGTGTTGCAGTTACCGCACAAAATACCTATATTGTGTATGCATATTAGCAGCTCATTTGAGTTCTCGTAGAGGAACCTTGACATTCCTACTCCACTAATACAATCACACGTTAATGTCTCGAAACAATCACAATACAATTATATATATATATATGTGTGTGTGTGTGTGTGTG
>NW_014040079.1:6144-8644 GCF_001186125.1 Sphaeroforma arctica JP610
TGTGTGTGTGTGTGTGTGTCTGTGTGTCTGTGCGTGCGTGTGTGTGTGTGTGTACACGTGTGTGTGTGTACACGTGTGTGTTGTGTGTGTGTCTGTTGTATGTGCGAGTATATACATATATATATATATATATATATATATTGCAATAAATGCTTGTGCTTAGACAAAGTGTACATATAACAATCGAGTCAAGTTTGATGTCTACAAATGAAAAAATTACTTTCAAGTGGCATCAAATAGCAGCGAATAATTAGTGTTCTAACGCAATGCAGATTGCCCTCGGCGTACCTGTCCAGTCATCCTGACAGGTGCATTCGTAGTTTGTACCGGGTTTGACATATCCATTCCCACAGTCTATTTCTGAACATTTCGCACCGCTGAATCCTGGTGGACATAAACACGTATCTGCTTCTGCTCCATATCTACACCCTTCTGTGTAGTGTGTCTGTGTTTGTGCTTTCACTCCTAGGAGGCAGAGTACAGCACATAACAAAGTCACTAAGATAAGGTGGGGTACCTTCATGTCGCACAAGAGACCGTACGTCACGCATAACCCTGTCGAGCCCAGGTTGTAAATCGATTATTTGTCTAATTAAAAGACGTGTTTGAAATAGAGGCTATGTAAGACGACACAACCAGACAAGAGTACGTATTTATATGCACATATTTGATATATTTATAAACAGTAATAATAATAAAAACTTTACAAGACTCATAAATATAAATAAATATAAACAATCAATACACTCTAGTGAGAGTAAATATGTATGTAAATATTGTTAATTCCTTTTTTTTTTTGACATTTTGTCCATAGCCTACTAAATAAAACATTTTTGTCAACAATATTATTTTTATATGATTTGTTTTGTCCACAATCTTTTTTCAATTTTTTTATATAAAATTTTACAATTTAAAAGCCCATATTTGTTCACTCAGCAGTGTCTTACATTCGCATGTTTTACTTTGCAACATTTAAAATTTAAAATTTAATATATGTTGTAATAAGGTTGATGTTTTATTTTATTTTTTTATATACTGGTAGTAAATAGCACCCCGGGGCATTCTCGAGACGTGTTTTTCTTTCTTTTATTTAAAAAACAATGCCAGTTCATAGCCTTCTATAAATAAATATATTTTTCTAAAGCTTAAACCGGCGGCTCTTTCACCATTTCACGTAGCTCCTTCTTTTTATGACTTTCACTTTCTCGACTCGAGCAGGAGAGAGAGAGAGAGACAGCCTCTATAGGCCCTCGGCCTCAGAGTCTCAGACCTCAGTCCTCACTCCTTAGAGTCTCAGACAGGGGTCTATGAGTCAGGATGAGTCACTGAGAGAGCTAGCTGATAGAGCGATAAATAGTGATGATAAGACTACTATGAAGTGGCAGTCTGATGAAGGTCTTCAATTTAGTTTTTTATTAGTTTTTTATTTGTTTTTAAAAACAATAATAAAATAGTTTTTTATAGTTTTTTAACACCCCATCCATTTACTAACTACTAAAGGGAGTCGATCTTTAAGAACCAAACCTAATTCACTAAATCCGGTTTTGGATAAAAACCCAGTATTATTTTCTAGACTTTTTTTTTGAAACAATTTTTAAAAAAGAATTTTGCGAAGGCACCAAGTGGAGGTTGTTGAATTTAGGAGGCTATGTATTGGTTCATGAGATATGTATCGGTGCACACTTTTCGACCATGCCAAATCTTGGATTTCCGGGTCGCGTATTAACATCTTGAACCTTCTAAGGGTTCTCATATATAATAAATATATAGGTATTATTACTTCTGAACCCATTATTGTGGTATAGAGGGCTTATTATACTTGCTCAAAATCACCATTCAAGTGCATGCTTGTCAATCAATGACATCCATTTGGTGTGCGTATCCAAATATATGGCTTCACTATGTTTTTCAGACCTTTGTTATACTTACATAACCATAATTAAACCATAATAATGTGCTTTTAATCGTATGTGGGTGAATATTTAGTGAATTCTGACGAAAAGTTCAGGAAATGAGATTCATCGTACATTCGATGGCATTGCACATCAAATGCCGTGAATACGCTTTTTCTCGATTTTAGCAGCTGTAGCTTGCAATACGGTTATAAGAATACATATACAATATTGCTTGGACAATATTTGTACGTGACAACATTGAAACTTTGCAAATTATGCTTATTTAGACCCAATAATCGCGTTTTGGAGGATTCCGATGTAGTGTTAAACTCCTACAAATAGAAGGTTTCTACTAGTAGTGCGACCTTGGCGCCTTCGCAAATCATTTTCAAAATACTAAATCTTGAAATATGCCAAAACAAAAACATTATTGGGAATAAATAGAATTCCAGATTTAGCTAGTCAGGAACGAACGGTTCTTAATTCTCGGCCCGATTTAATCCCCTAGGTACATGGAAGGGGTGTTAAAATAATATAAACAAACAAAAAAAGGTATGTAAACATAGCCTTCTGAAATGTTTTAATTTTCAGCAGACTATGGGAAA
>NW_014040079.1:9731-17867 GCF_001186125.1 Sphaeroforma arctica JP610
GTGTGTGTGTGTATGTATAGTATATATATATTATACATATACATATGTATATATGTATATATATATATATATATGTATGTATATATATCAATATATATATATATATTACATATATATATATGTGTATATATATATATATATATGTATGTATGTATATATATGCAATAAATATATGTAATGTATATATCCTGTTTTTATACGTATACTCATACATATATATATATATTGATATATACTATATGTATATATATATATATGTATATATATATATGTACGTATGTTATGTATATATACAAATAAATATTGCATATATATATATAAATATTGCATATATATATATTGCACATATATATATATTTATAAATACACATATTTATGTGTGTGTGTATATATATATTGATATATATACATACATATATTATATACTATGTACTATATGTATGTATGTTATGTATATATATATATATATATATATAATAAAAGGTATTCACATACATGCATATATACATATATAATTTCGTGTGTGTATATATAAATATATATATGTGTGTATGTGTGTGTGTGTGTGTTTAATTATACATCATATATGTAAAATGTTCATGTATATATATTATATTTTATATAGATATATAATATATGTATGTATATATTAAATATGTATATATATATATTTATAGATATATATATATATGTAAATATATATATATGTATAGAAGTGTTTGTGTGTGTGTGTTTAATTATACATCATATATATAATATGTTTATGTATATATATATATATTATATATAGATACATACATATATACATATATCTATACATATAATATATGTATAGAAGTGTTTGTGTGTGTGTGTGAGTGTGTATTTATATTTATTTATATATATATATATATGTATACATGTATATGTGAGTACTGACAGTCCGACTCTCTCCAGTCTCTTTCCCTCTAGAGCTAAATAGTGACTATTCACTATTTACAAATCTACAATAAATAACAGTAAATAGATACACAAATATGTACTCTATTTGTATCTAAACCCTAAAAGGGGTTTTTTAGAATACTTTGTTTTTTTTAACTGGTTTTTTTAAATGTACATTGACTGTCCAGTATGTCTTTATACGGCACTAGTGACAATAAAATTACTAACCGCCTCAGGCCTACTTTTTCGAGTTTACTTTGCTTTTAAAATGTAATTCGCGTGATTTTAGCCCATTTATTATCACTTTCGTCAACACCATAGTGATGGTCAATTCCCTAACAAGAGATTGGAACTGCGAAGCGCGAATGTGCCATAGTTATTTGTTTTTATTTATAGTTTTTCTGTTTTTCTTCATATTTGTTTTTTGTAAATTTTTATAAAAGCTAGTTCAAAACACTTCACCAAATAGATATTTTTATATTTACATACTCACAGCCTTCTAAAAACAAAATACTGACTACCGTATCTGTGTAAAAGTTCATTTTTGTTTTTTTTTGTTTTAACAAACAAAATCTTACAGTCATATTTGTGTATTTTTAAAATAGTACCCTTTGAACAGTGAAGTTTTTACATTGTTCCTTTGAAAAATCAAGTGTGTTTTTTTGTGTATGTATTTGAAAAAACTCGAGAAAAAAAAGGTTGCAAAATGGACCAAAAAGGTAGAAACAAAAAGGTAGAAACCCTGTTTGTTTTATTAAAAAACAAATATGGCCCCTGGTGCCTGGGGACTGGGGCCCTGTAGCCCTTGTGTGAGCTTGGCCCCTGGAGTCCTGGAGTCCTGGACCCTGACTTTGAGTTCCTGACTGGCCAAGTGACCGCATGACACAGTGGCACGACGTGTCAAAACATTTCCTTCTACTTATACTTATCATGACGAAATAGCTGTAGAGCACAGTAGAGGCTTTTTTTCTGCAGACTCGCGCAGGCAGAGACAGCCACAGTGAGACAGTGAGAGTCCACTGTCCAGTCCACACTGCCACACTCCACAGTCCAGTCCTGTCCACACTCCCACAGTCAGTTAGTGTATTGAAAATAAAATATAGTTATGTATGTACCTAGCATTGTTTTGATATAAAAGGTGATATATCGACTGTTTTACCTTACTCCTATCTACACTTCCACCGATAACATCAATCAAGCTTCCAGGATGTCAGCCGCTCTCAAGACTGCTGGGACTCTCGCTCCCACAACCTGCCGAAGGTTAACCATGATCGGCGCTGGTCGTATGGCTGAGGTACGCCTAGTTCATATACTACCAACACGCACAGCGATATACAAACCCTTATTTGTCCCTGGCTGTGTATGTATTTGTAATAATTTTGAAGTGAAATCTCATACTTGTTTTATTTTAATTAGTTAGAACTCGAAGATATTCTCTTCATGGTTTCGCCCTTATGCTCTTGCAGTAAAATCCTCGCCCTATCTGTTTCAAATTCCTGGAGGATTTACACGATGTTTATTTGCATTTGCATCTGTATCTGATACGATGCGCAGTCGCTATGATGACCGTTGGATAAGTTTCAATTGTACATGAGTACAAAAGCGTTCGGTAGTAAATAAAATACTAAATACGTATATTTGTGTGTTTGTAGTTAAATGCAATTGAATAATATGGATCACTGTTTGTACTCAGGCTCTGATCAATGGCATCATCAGCAAGGAAGCCTTGCCTGCAGACCAGGTGGTAGTATACGATATCAACGCCAAAGTATCTGCGAACATTTCGAAGAAATATGGATGTGTAGCAAGTAATTCAATGCTAGATGCGGTATGTGATTCCTGAAAACTTTCAGTGTAGCAGAGTCAATCATAAAGCAGTGCAGCGTTTTAACACTCGGGAACAACAAAAGTTTGACACAGGTGGGCCCGTCACACAGATATACATATAGTTGGACTGCTGTAAGTATTTGATGGTTTATTTCTGAATGGAAGATGTAACAGATTATGGTGTTCGAGTGTGGGTGCTTGCTTTCCTTACATTGTTTGTCACTTATGGATCGGTTTAGTTTGCTGCCTACAGTATACACGCTGACAAATGTTTTGCTAGGTCATTGGCGATCAGGCCTGTGTGCTGTTTCAACTTTTAGCCTTCTTGTGCTGAAATTATGAATTACTTCGATAAAATTATAGCGTAGTGTGCATGTATTTACATGTGACAGTGTTGTGCTCGATTGGACTATATCCATATATTTGTATTCTCCAATCTCTTGATTTTTATGAATTAGTTTGCATAGGCCTACGTTAAATCATGGGTTCCTAGTCTCACTATTCTACTTTTTGGAGTACCATTCGTCGACACGGCCTTGATGCACAGCATTGTCGTGAACTATTAAAATGACGCACAGACTTAGATACGCGATGTAAATTGTACCACAAACACGCTCGTTTACATGTACATGCATTAGGCTTGCACTTGTACGCTCGAGAGTGCATGGTTATTAAGAAACTGAAATGATATATCATGTTTATACTATATTTGACTCTTTACGGGAGTGTAGCTATCTTGCTAAATAAAAATTTGATCCTACACATATGTGTATAATTACATGGACAACAGATGCACATACGCTGGCATACATATTAGTTGCATATTCCTCAGGCTTACGTGCATTTGTATACTTAAACGATTTTCTTGGATCCCCTACAGATCACAGATTCCGACGTCGTGATTCTCGCAGTCAAACCTAACAATGTCACCGACGTCGGCAAGGTCATCGCATCAGCACTATCTCCTAAAACCACAGTAGTTTCAGTAATGGCTGGTGTGAATATGAATACGCTTTCAACGACACTGAATCATCGGCGGATTGTGCGTGCCATGAGCAACACACCAGCGTTCATCTCACAGGGCATGACCGTTTGGACAGGCAGTCAGGAATGCACACAGGAGAATAAGGATACAGTGCAACAATTCTTTGCTGCGGTTGGCGAAGAGGTATGCATTCGAATAATTGGGCACCTGCAATTGTACACATACTTTTACGTACTTACACAACTATACTACGCGTATCAAATTATGTATGTATGTATGTATGTACATGTGTAAGTATGTATGTACATATATATGTATACATACTTTCACGAATACACTTCGCACATCCAATAATATGTATATTTATATATACATAACATTGATATGTAATAAACTTACACACACATGTATATGGTATGTACATGTATAAATTTTATGTGCATGTGTATATATATACACGAATACATATGTATAAGTATATATATGTGTATATACAAATATATATTCCATTCCATATATCTAATTTTTTAAATCAACACAACTAAACTACGCGTATCAAATAATATTTGTATGTTTGTATATATATGTATATGTATATATACATGCATACATACATATATGTGTGTGTGTATGTATGTATGTATACTCATACAAGTACACACACCCATATATGTAGTTGTATATATAATATACAAACATACATATATTTATTTTTATAAATATATATATATATATACGTACGCAACTACACTTCGCTATCAAATTATATATAGATATATATATATACCAATTTGTATATACCATGTATATGTGTACACACACTTGTAATATATTTGTATATATACATATATAAACGTATACAGATAAGAACATATATATATGTATATATATATATATATGTATGAATTTGTATACACCTGTATATGTGTACACATACTTGTATGAATATGTATATGTATATATACACACACTTATAATACATGCGTATGTATACATATATAAACGTGTACACAAACACACAAATATATATTTATATATATATCTGTGTTTGTGTGTACACGTTTCGGTTCATATATATATGTGTATAGATATATTTTTGTATATGACATCAACGCAATTTTGAATGTTCCCTGATTTATCAAATTCTACAATCCAGATCTATGTTAGCGAGGAGAAGTATCTTGACATGGCCACTGCCATCTCTGGCAGTGGGCCTGCGTATGTTATGCTGATGATGGAAGCGCTGACCGACAGTGGTGTACATTTGGGATTCCCAAGGGATGTTGCCAAAAAGCTCGCCCAACAAACATTGCTCGGCACAACCATGTACAGCATTAATAGTGATGAGATACACTTGGCTAAACTCAGAAATGACGTCACCTCACCAGGTATGTTTTGGTTCAAGCACTGCAGCACTATTCACTGTCTTTATGAAGATGCACGTGTGTCATGCTGTTGCATAGTAGAGTTTTCAAGGTCGTTGTGCATGATAAAAATTTCAAAATGTTTTGTGCGCATCCGCAGTGTAATGGCAAAGAGCTTCCATGTTCTGGTTAGATTAAATACGCACCAACTTGCATGAAATTTTTTGTGCATTTCTATCATGTCGATTATTCACATAAGGTAGTCGCAGCATATGCGCTTCAAGCGGTTAAGCTACTGGTATCTGAATAGACCAGTCAAATATAAATTTTTGGGGGGTTTTTTGAACTAACATTCTTATCATATTTGTACCAGGTGGGACTACGGCAACAGCGCTTTACGAACTGGAAGCTGGGGGTTTCCGAACCGTAATGAGTAAAGCTGTGTGGGCAGCGTATCGCCGTGCACTCGAACTGGGTGGTAGTGACAGCAATGTAGGACCTGGAAGATCACATGGCTAAGAAAAATTTCGATTCAGATACACAATCTCGATTACATATAATCCGTTACTATGGTAGGCATACTAACGGATATAAGTCTATGATTGCCAGGAAATCACAAATATCACAACGATAGCTAGCATATAAGTAGATGTGAGGCGAATCTGGAAGTGCTTATACTTGTGCAGATTCGACCAAGAACCTTAGAAGTTATTGCTTCAAATCCAAAGCACCTAATGAACCATAATATGCATTAATAAAGCATAAATCGTATTATTGACCACTGATGGCCTTATTAGTGCGACTCCTTTATCTTCTAATCATTGCGCTGCACCGCACATTGTTGTACTATTTGGTTAAATATGTCCACACTCGATTTAATTCTATGTAGCTTCATATGTGGATTTTCCGAATTTGTAGTTATTTTAGTACTTGTTAGCACTGCACACGACTCTGTAGGAATACAGAAGCACTCTAGAGAGAGAATGAATTTTCATGATATAGTAAATTCGTGACTCATCGTTTTACTCACAGCCTTCTAAATTGAACACTATGTTATCGTGAATAACTAAACGTATATTTAGACGTAAATAAATGTGATTACTCAATACTCAATACTCAAATACTGAACGGTAAACACACAAAAAATCATAGCCTTCTGAATCATACACTGTGTATAATTCAGAAGGGTAAAGTAGTTGCGGTGCGGGGATGTGTCTACGAACCCGCTTGCGTATATATCTTCTACCTCTAGCTGTTTGTAATCTTTCGTCATAGGTTCTATTCTGCTTCTGCACGATGGCAACAACGGCATCACGGTCCGAGGTATTATCAACAAAGATTGAATCACGGAAGACCTGCCAAAACTTCCAGTGGTAGCCATGTTTCTTTGATATTGATACTAGATCCATTAAGTGGAAAACATCTTTCAACACATGCCTCCACACTTTGACCACTTCTGTGGTATTTTATTTAGTATTTACATAGACAGTGAAATACTCCCAAACATTACTTACCTTCGTGTCTCCTGGCTATCCGGAGTAGGTTCGTGATGGAGTCATGAGTCATCGTTTCATCTACTCTGTCGATAGATACGTAATCAGTATGATCAAGTAGATTTTAATAGAAACACAATTACCAGAGCATAAATATTTATATAAAATATTATATTATGTATAACTAAATAAAGGGGAGTACATATATGCCTATATAACAAGTAATGCCAAAATGGCATTGAAAGTATGCAACACCATGTGTGGCACGTAAAGACTTCTCCCTCTCTCTAGATCACGTATGCTCATAAAACGGACCGACTTGTTGTCTTGTTCTCACACATCAAATATTTCAAGACGAATACACACTATTTAATAGTATACTTAGCCAAAAATCAAAAATGTTATCTTGGTGGTGGTGGATTTTCATAGCATTGATTGTGTTGTCAGTTGCAACCTCGATCATACGCAATCGTACGCAAGCGTACAATCGAGATATAAAATTGCAACAGCAATCAACTGACCCAAAAATGGGCGGTCAAGGAACTTTCGATGCATCACCTGTCTATCAAACTAACACTTCGCAAATGCAATACCAAGCTTCTGAAGGACAGATACCTCCGATTCGCTCAGCCCAACCGACACCAAGTAATATACCCAACGCCGCACTACCTCCCAACGCAATCTATACACCATACCACGGCACATCCGTAATACCAGCGACAGAACACTTTACTGTAACCACTACAAACACATATCCCCCAACAGTTCAGAATATTGCACCTCCTCCATCGTATGTGGCCGCCATTGCTGCGGAGCATCCTAAGCAGAAAGTCTCTTACACATCGCAACAAACGCACCCTACCAACCATTTACAGGGTAGTAGCAGTGGTAGCGCACATTCACCAATTGATTATGGTGGCAGTCCACGTCACATGTCTGAAAGTACGTGTTGATATAATATTTGCAAGATCAGTCACCGACATTCCGAGGAAAGAAAGGAATCTATTCAAAGAATCCGAATCATTTCTGGGAATATGCAGTCTTTGGGGGCAAATATCAATCTTTGCAACCAGGTTTATGAATTATATCGCGGACATTTCCATATACTGGCATCAAATAATACCAGTAGTTCCACCAATCGGCCATCTGAAAGTTGGTTATACCTATTCAAACTGGAATAATTTTTTTGATAATTCATTACTTTCATCAAGAATGTCCATGTCAGGCTTCCTACTTACTGTAATCACTATACTCATAGCTGTCCAGTCCTAAGTTTGTCATATATGATTGTTCGCTATTCATATATATGTGACCTGATATCTGAATAAATACTTTGTTTTGTGGTTAACGCCGCCATTGTACGTATTCACCCCCTTGGAGAAGCCATTGACATATATATATATATATATATATATATATATATATATATATATATATATATATATATATATATGTGTGTGTGTGTGTGTATATATATATATATATATATATATATATATATATATATATATATATATATATATATATAGTATATATATATTATATA
>NW_014040079.1:18607-21648 GCF_001186125.1 Sphaeroforma arctica JP610
TTAGTTATTATATATATATTATTATATATATATATATATATATATATATATATATATATATATATATATATATATATATATATATATATATATATATATATATATATATATATATATATATATATATATATATTATATATATATATATATATATATATATATATACATATATATATATATATATATATATATATATATATGTATGTATGTATATATATAAATATGAGAAGTTATAAGGACGTATCTACAATTGTATTTCTGAACGCGTGTGCTTTTATGTAACTGTTCATCGCGTTTATTTTCTATCATTGTGGCTTTGCATGTTGCTGTTAAGTGTCCATATCGTCGAGTAGGTTCGCCTTCTGGCATGGCAGCCTATATACTATCGACAAGTATGAGTAAAAAGGTAATAGTGAGTATCTGTGAATGTCTATTCCATACAGTCGATTTGACATCAATATGTACTATATTTGTTTAAATATGGGTATGGATTTCGTCACCAGCGTACAAGTAGATATTCGTGTACATGTTTCACATATAAGGTCCTCCAGCATCACTAACGAAGGGATATTTATGTACCATATCCTTCAAACGCTTGCACATCCTGCATCAGCATAGTTAATTTCGCCAAGTACTTCCCCCTCTAATCCTGCTTCATGGCTACCGAGGCATGCGGTCTAGCGCTACACGCGCGTTGACACACGCCACCGTTGATACTCGCACATGCTCGAGGCCGCGTTGTGCACAGTCCAACCGTAATTGTATGCATGTAGATGTGAAATTTGATTGTTACCGCCTCTGATGTACAGGTCAGAACTTCAACGAAAAGCGAATATCCAAATCACCTCGCGAGAGGTCGGGCTACACTTGTGTGGTACTAATACCGGAGCACTACATACGGGGAGCAGAATATGAGGGTACAACGATGTATAGTGGGTGCCTGGGAACGCGGGGGTGTCATAACACTTATGGGATGTGCAGGAGCATCAAGCAAGCCCGAAAAGCCTTTCGTACACCTGTTGTGGCAAGTGCCGTTCCGTAGCTATGGCAACTGCACCCGCTAGGACTGTCAGTCCACGCGCGCGTTGAATATTCAGGCATCTGCGTATGCCCTCGAGTATAATAGTATAACAGGACGGGTATCATCCGGCACGCCTGGCCAGTCTCTCGTAGACCACTCGCGCCAAGTGCCGTTTCCTCCGCCACAGAACAACGTTGGAGACAATCAATATCCCGAATGTGATAGCCTGCATAGGCCAAAAACATGTCGTGAAAACAAGCAATCAGATAGGCGTCGCACTGTAACATTGACAAAAGCAAATCTTAGGCCAAGGACACACCAAGTCGGTCGAAATCACAAGGCCGCTAACGAACGTCGTTGGAGATAATGATCACAATAAAAACTCGTTGGAGGGAAACAGGGAGGGTTAGATACAAGCCTGCAGCGTCTAATTTTGGTTGGCAGACAAAGGCGCGCAACCCACAAGACACCGCCATACCTCAAAGTGCCAGACTGCATACTTGGCGTAGTCAGACACTATCGTACAGCTATCGACCGAAGATCAGCGGCAGAGGGAGCGGCCATATGTGTATATATGGGATAGGCAGAAAGAAATGCCACATTATTTGAATGCACAGGCTCACAGAGGCTATTAACGAGAGTGAAACATAGAAAAATGCGATGGAATCCGATAGCTTTCCGATATATATGATACAGATTTTCACAGGCATAGATGCCGAATACGCATGCCCTACGTGCAGGTATTTCCACACGGACACGTATCACCACATAGCCAAATAATAGCACGGTACCTTTCTTCGGTTGGCAATTGCGCTGAGGCATCCGTGGTTACGTTGCAGTGGATAGGATGTCGGAAGCCCGTTTTCTCACAAGCGGTCGCGGCTTTCTGCGGATAATGGACATTTATCCAATAGAGCCAATCAATAGCCAGACAAAGCAAGTAGTCAATGTAGTAGGTACATCAAGCAAGCTCCGATACGTTAAACACGCCCCCGAACGAAGCCAGCGCAATATACGATGCAGATGGGCTAGAGATATTGTTGATAGAAAGCTATCTAATACGGTTGACGGGCGTACCAAAGGTAATGTGGCAACACTTGGCAGTTCGAGAGGATACCTGCCTATGTACATTTGCTCACCTGTGCGTCGTCCAACACACACGTACCCTCTGTTGAAATTTTAAAACCATATACACATAGATATATATTTATCGATCCACGCACCGACATGGATACATATCCATGTTTGGAAGGGCACGCTCACATTCCCTACATTACACATCACACTCACATATTACACGATCACACATATCACATCCACATTCGAACACACACGCTGTCGCTCCCCGCGTGTCCATTCCGACACTCTCGAGCGCACGTGTGTCATCTCGCACAGTCAAGAGTCTCCGCAACACACACACACACACACACACATACACACGCACATGCACGCACACAATCATGCGCACATACCAGATCCAATCCAACACATGGAGTACATGAGCCCTGAACTGCGCAGAAGACATCGTTGGTGAGCAGGAGTTCAGGTTTGGTGCATGTACCGTTACGCGCACACCCTTCCCAATCCGTGAATGCGGCTGCTTTGGGTATGGGCAGGTCAGCTACGATAGTGAGCGGCTTATCCTTTGGGGTGTCAGCTGCTTTTGCTGAACTGTACATTGCGGGAATGAGAGATGCAGTTGAGAATATACTTAAAAGTTTGCCACTGTGAGTATCACGTGCCTATAGAATTCCAATTTGTGATCTCCAACAGGTGAGAATGAAATAATATGTGCGACCGACTAGTTCACCATATATATCATATATGGGAGAGGCTTGTTAATTTAAGGAGTAGCGGACTCGTCGATAAAGACGAAAAGCAATGAAATTCGTCGCAGAATATAATATCTAGTCATTTATGACAACAAAGTGTCCAAGATACCTACATATACACACACATTTATATATATGTATATATATATATATATGTATGTATGTATATATACATATATATATATATA
>NW_014040079.1:42131-56183 GCF_001186125.1 Sphaeroforma arctica JP610
GTCTCAAATGGGTCCAATTAGATGAGTCATACCAAATACTCAGGCTATTGGAGCTATCAAAGTGAATTTAGAACACTTTGGAAATATTGGAAAGAGAGCTTGTATTAAATTATTTAAAATACAAATAAAAACCAATGTATTATCTCAATTGATCTTGATATTTTAGACTGACCGGAGGCCGTATTTATACACCAACCAGTCCGGATCTGCTCTCATGGCAGGCAGCATCAGCGACTGGAGCGTCATAAAGAAGTCTTGGCTGAGAGATTGCTTTAAAATGCGCACTCTCTCAGCCATTTGACTTTCGCCAAGCCCCGTATAGGCAGCCTTGGTGCGGACGAGATCAACATGCTCGTTCTACAGCCAAAGGTTGTCAGCCTCGCCGCCCGTAAGCACTACTCCTACTTGCTTCACCATTTCGATGCCTCAGATGTTAAACTTACTCAAGATGCTTAAGAGGTCGCCTCAAATTACGACTGATCTCACGATGAACTACTAGGAAACGTAGTCACTATCAATTCATTAATTATGATTCAACTTACTACACTAAGCGAACAGCTTTAAATAGAACACGCAGGCCTATTGCCAGCTAGTGAATGTCTTTAATTAATGAATATTAAGATAGTGAACTACTGGCCCTGGCCTGAAAATGTTCACTGTATTTTACAGTGACACATTTTCAGTGTTCTCAAATTTCGAGCCACGCGGCCAGTGCCCAAAACCCTAAACCCTAGCTCCGTTCGGGATTACAGAGGCGAGATTTGTGGTACAATGGCATACTCGCAATGTATAGTAAATACCGTGATTAACCCGAACGCCAAAGAAATAGTGTACGAGACTATGCCCGACTCAAGATAGAGTCTCCACGAGGGTGTTTGATTTATCGATGGTGCAGCTACGTGCTAGATAAGAAGCGCACGAACGAGCCACCTGACTAAGAGATGCTACATTCCAGGACTTGACACTACATATGGAAGTAAAACGCCGAGAAATATTAGAGGATAGATCTATAGAGTTCAAGTTATTGATGTGTTAGTTGTACCGCAGCAAATTTTCTTGACTATGGGCTTCCTTTTATTATTAAAAAGATGAAACACAAATTCCTGAAACTATTGGTATCGCAGCGATGGGACTGTATGTGGAAAATCCAATCGACGACCAAA
Organism: Sphaeroforma arctica JP610; assembly: GCF_001186125.1. NCBI lineage: Eukaryota > Ichthyosporea > Ichthyophonida > Sphaeroforma > Sphaeroforma arctica. The sequence goes on from NW_014040079.1 coordinate 43,295, forward strand.
CAGCCTCAGCCTCAAAACAAACTCGCCCTGATGAGATGGCACGGTCGACATAAACGAAGCAGAAGAAACTCGGAGTGTCGGCCACGCGGAATCAGCAGGACAAGGTAATCTGTCGGACACGGAGCACACCGAGAGCCAAAACCGGGCTGGTAGAGGTTGATGTGTAGTTTCGTATTCATACTTGAGTAGGGGGGAAGTGTGATAGTTTGCGAGACCCGAAAGCAAAGTGAATGCGATGTATATGGGATACTCATGAATACTTAAACATTGTAAGATAATCTTTAGGTTCTGTTCGAACCTCAGTCGGTGGAAGGAGGTCGTCGATTCTGAACTCACGTACCCTATCCTCACAGAGTCAGGAACGTATGATTTGTGGTGAGGAAGCCCTGGTTGTCGGTCTTGAACTGTGGTAACGATTTCAACCAGCTGCGCGTGTCGGAAGCATCGTCCGACATTCTAGCTTCTGAACACCCTGGAGGCGTTAGGCGTACGTGGACCTCCCCTTCGGCATCCGGGAGGCATCCTGGCGCTTCCAGGAGGCATTAGCTCAAATATTCGAAGCTCTCGGCGATGTCATCTGGTACATTAATGACATAGTCATCGCTTCCGACTCGCCCGGGGAGAACTGGGACGCGCTATTAACAGTCCTAACTGGCTGCAAGCAGTATGGCATTCAACTTGACTTGAAGAAGTGCTAGATTGCCTCCTTCCACCGCGCGGTATCTATTCTAGCACGCAAAGTAGACTTTAAGGGCGTCTCTATGACAGACTCGAGCGTCTAGCAGCCCTCGCCAACCTTCATCACCTTACAGATTTGGACCTCGAGGCCTTGGTACCATAATGTGGTATTCTGGAAGTCGTTCGTTCCTGGTTTTGTTAGACTCTCAACTCAATTACAGATCTCCTTTTAAAGAAAGATGCGAAGTTCTGATGGAACGATGACGATTAGTAGGTCTTCGACAAATTTGACTCACACAACTCGCTGAGCGAGCTGTTCTCGCCAAAGCAAACGCACACGCGTAACAGATGTTGTATTTTTACGCCTGCGAGTTCATAGGTGTCAGAGGCTGCCTATACGTTTGACGAGGCGATGTACTTCTTCCCGTGGCGCATCTTTCATTCAGATTCTTCTCAGTCCAGTACAAGTTTCATGTACTTGATAAGGAAAAGTGGTTGATTGGCATCTATGTACGGCATGATTAAATTGTGGAAAATCATCAAGCGTTCGGTCCTAGAATTGGGAGTCTACACGGACCACATAGCCCTCTTAACTATGTGAGCTCAGGATAGGTCTGACCCGAGAGGGCGCCAGCAGCAGCGCTGCAAGAGGTATGCCAAGACATAGATGCACGCATGTACCATATCAAGTGCAAAGAAAACGGCACTACTGACATCCTCTAGCGCCTTGCGCACGCTCTTGACCACAAAATACAGCTTGCACGCACACACGCAAGCGCTCTACCATGTTCACTGGAATTTAGCGGTGCAAGCACGTTGTGTACCACCGAATATATTCTTGCCAAGAAATGGATACTACTCGCAGACGCCAAACACAGGCCGCACGACACCGATGGCTTCGCGTTGTCTGGTAATCAGTAAGTGTCACAATTCTACAAGCCCACACTCGATGGGGCGTCTGTGTCATTTGCTCGCGATTCCTCAACCTTGACTTAACCCGCAAGAGAGGGCCTGAAGCGTCTGTTCCTCAAGATTGTGGCCGACAGGGCGCACGGCCTCACGGTGTGTTGCCCGTTTATGCCATATGATGAGTGTTTCTCAGTCATGCATACCTTTTTAATTGTATTGCCGATTCTGATACAGCCAGCCGATGGTGTTTTCTGCGATATGGCCACGAGCGGGTGGGAACCCAACTGAGACAGGACGCTACACTCGTCCTACATATTAGATATACCGGCGAACCGTTTATACCTCCGCCAGGTTTCTGGGCGTCAGTCGTTGCCGTGTCTCACACCACGGTCCCACGACTTTCCTACTCCCACGAGCGAGTGTGAGGCATTTCCTTGCAGTTCAGGGCGAGGACTTACCAGGTGAACGAGCTTCGCAGCACAAATTCGCATTGCCACTAAAAACCCTAAAACCCAGATCGCAAGAATAGCACCTGCACCACTCCTGGGCGAACAGCCGTCTCCCTCCGCTACCGATACAGCAGCAATTCAGGCGACAAGCACCAGGCCTAACCGGGCCTCCTTGGCCTACGACACGATCTCTATGCAGTCCAGTCCAGTGTACGCGTGTCCACCAAATCATCGAAGCGGTCCACGAGGTGTACATGTACGCAAGGGTGCTAGAAATTGAGCGCGCTGTAGAGTTCTTATACGGCTGGATTAGCTTACGTGACGAAATCAAGGCCATCTTGAAATAATGCAAAATTCACCAGGAATCCGCATCGCGGCCGTCCAAGGAGTTTGGCCTCTTGCAGCAGCCAGAGCGACCCCAAATTTCTTGTGACCACCTGTATGCGGATTTCGCAATTTTTTTCAGAGGCTCCAGGCAGCATTGGCCTAGACCCTCTTGGCGGTTTGTAAAACCACAGGCATGGTCTTCGTCCGTTCGCTGGAGGCAAAGGCAGACAGTATGTACGCCAACTTTGTCTCCAAACAGATATTCCCCTGGGATGTCCCCTCAGAGTTCACCGCCGACCAGGACACAGTGTTTAACTCTGTCCTTTCCATTAATTTTTGTACAAATAAAGTATTCTTGCACTTCTATACAACGGCCAACCACCACCAAGGCAACGGACATGCCGAGGGCCAAATTAAGGTGATGAACGTGTGGGTATACAAGTCGGCCATGCCCACGCAAAAAGTGTTCCGGGTGCCCCTGGTGCGCGCATTCGCCCAAGCATACAATGCACTTGTCTCCTCCGTGACAGGTGATACATCTTACACGAGAGCAACCACTCGCCCTTATGGTTGACCACACGTCCCTCTTCTAGGAGAGCGCACAGCGCTCATACTAGCATCCAAAGAGGGCGCACTGGATACAGTTCTCTCGACCCAAGTGAGGCCATGATGCAACGTCCAGGCAATCCAGAAAGTGGCTGCGGACAAACAGCACGCGCACATATCTTCATTTTCAGTTGGTTATCGGGTCATGCGCCTTATCAGCAAAAAGGTACAAGGTTGCCTCAACTGGACAGGTCCATGCGAGGTCATTGAGGTAAACGAATGTGCTCGGCAGATGGTCAAAGATCTAGCGGCCGGCATCGAATTCGTCATACACCGTCCCCACCTAAAATAAAGAGATACTTCCCTTGTGTAGCTGCAAGCACCACGGTCAACATCCATCCCGAGGGCGTGGCCGACGACAGTCGCTGCGGCCAGGCTTTTCAACATCAAGAGCGCTAAAAATCTCGCCACAGCTCCCACCATACGTGCCACGGGACTCACCGAGTGGCAACAATATAAGAGTGGACCACTAACCACACACTGCGTCTATCCTATCTGACAGACACATCGCCGGCTAATGAGACACTTTGAACAACTATGTATTAAGCAGTGTCTAGTAGGCGCGTACGCACTATTGGTCACATGGCAGTCCAAGTCCTGTATTTCTCTGCAATCTTTTGTACATATCATCCGTTATGGCATGTTGCACGCAGTAAACTCTGATCTTAGCTCATGCATACTGAGGCTGTCATCGTGCCAGTCTGGATTCCCACTTCCGTGTGGTAATATATGGGTCAGGTATACACTGATAGTGTTTTCAGGTTCATTTGATAGAATTTGTAGACTAGTTTTAGGGGATTATTTGATCAGTATTTCTGATCAAATAAACACATGGTTTTATGCACCAAAGATATTTAATAAATGACCAACGTCCAACCTCTAGAGAAGGGAGCATGTTGAGATATAGTCATCGAAACATGTTTTACTACACTTATCCTCGCGGGTTTTATGCATGCCTCTGTTCTATGTGTGGCAGTTTATAGTGGTCTATATGTCATCTAACCTATACCGGCGGTTCACTATCCTCGATATTCCCTGAGACCGCCTATTATGATTCACGAGCCTATTACGGGCGACTACGCAGGCGTGCTAATCGATTACGCCAACAACGTCGTGCGTGTTTGTGCACTTTGCGTCATATACAGCTCGGTGAGTGTGTGTGTAGTGTGTGTAGTGTTTTGTGCAAAATTGTGTAAGCATTTCTTCCCCTGAAATGGATAATATCTTCCCTTTGATTTATAAATTGCCGCAGTGCCATGCCCATTATTTGGCCGTTTGCTCACATACGGCAATTGGGGCGTGAAATAAAAACAGAGGCCAGTGCCGAACTGCGTGCCATTTACCCTGGCCAGGGTTAAACTCTACGTATTACTAACCACTGGTACAGATAAATGCGAACATACCCAAGCTCAAGGGTCGGATATTTACACACCGCGCAGTGTTGGTGGTTTCTCCTTTTGGTTAGTCTATATCAGTAGCCACCAAACTTACTGACAAATCCAAGGAGTAATATTTAGCCAGCGTTTGCGCGACTTACATATTGCTAGAAAAGTAATATTTATTTACAATATCGCTAGAGAAGTAATATACTTACAATATTACTAGAAAAGTAAAATATATAAATATATACAATATCGCTGGAAAAGTAATATGCATATTTACAATATTGCTGCAAAAGTATTAATATGTATATACACATACACACATATATATATATATAACACACACACGTACACACACACACACATATGTATATATATATATATATATATATATATATATATATATGTATATATTCGCACAATTATGTGCACATGCATGTCTGTGTGATCTTTGCCCCGTCTGAATGTGTTTGTTGCAAAGCAACAGCCAATGGTGCAGGCGCCTAGTGTATGAAGCGCATTACAATGCTTTTCACGAGCGGGGTGGTAGTGGGAGCTGAAAAGACATGTTTTCCTGGTAGCAAAACACTTTTGCCTTTTCCAGAATGTCGCATGTTATTCGCAGAGGCTTGTACGACTGCGGTACTTTCACAATAATCCTGCATGGGATGAGCGGGGCAAGGCTACAACAATATGGAACGCTATTGTTCAACCGAAGAAGTGTGACTAGTTGATATCCATGCTCTATTCTGCCAGAAATCGCTCAGATTTGAGCGGAAAAAGTATACTCAAATAGGAAATGGTACACTCATGCAATTATTTACCCCTTCTGGATACTTCAATGATCTAATTCGTAACCAGTTGACCTAAGAGAAACGATCAAGAAACTACACAAGTTAACATATCACATCTGCGCAGTGAACATCCGATGTGACACCCGCATAAGCGAATCTGTTCCTGCCGTTGTATTCACGTAAACCGCACTGTGATATACGAGTGCTGCTGAGTTGTCTTGGTCAAACGGTCAGTGGTTGAGCCCAGGTGTTCGGTGACCTCGTATGCCATGGTGACGTATCCTGTATATACGGTTCCTCTGAATACAGCTGACAGTATTTCCGCTGATTCGGTTCGGTTTCGGGTACAACACTCTGGAAGCTGGATATAGCCATTTTCTGCTTTTCTGATCAAGGTTTGCATCGCGTTGAAAATAGCGCAGGAAAACAGGATGACCATCAGCGTCTACACCAGCAATTTTGTTCTGGGAAGCAGTCGAAAATGTGTATTTCGGCGAGAAACAGAGTACTCCATGCATTCATTTTCTGTTTCCTGACGCCATTATGTATCTGTTCGTACATTGAATTCGTCAATTCGTACCAAAGTTTCGCTCAGGCTGTCTTAATCATCCTTCTTCTCCGAACATGCGACCAGCTCATAGCACGCCTCAGTAGACTTACACGGGCGTTGTATGCAGACGTTGGCCAAGAAGCCACCTATAGGTGCACCGAGCATCGGTGCCAGTAGATATATCCAGAACCCGTTTCTTGGTCCCTGCATGAGTTTGTGGGCAGAGGTGTATTGCTGTGAGTGCACGACAAAGAGATGTGATTGCTATCATATGCTGTGGTCAATTCTGCATGTCTATATACTATGAGCTAAGTCGCTATAAAACATAGATATACGATAATACTAGATACCACATAAGATAGATACCGAATTGGTCTTGGGCATACGAGAGTTGCAGTGGCGAGAGACTAAATATATATCTTGGGACGGGAGAAAGCTAACATAAAATTTAACGTCACAACAATGCCACAAGGATTCGGCATACGGACACTGAGCATAATCCAACTACACAGAAGTCTTCCAAGCAGAGCATGAACTGGGGGGGAGATCGGCTCAAATAAATATAGGAATCGCCACAATTCAACTACATCTACATCGCAAATTCAATAACCAAATACATACGGGGATGGCGATGTCACCCCAACCGAGTATGAGTGCCAGTAAACGAGGACTAAAGTCTCGGGCTGGGTTCAAGCCTGCTTGGGTGAGAGGCGCTATCAGCGATATGATGATCGACACCGTAAACCCGATGAACAGAGGTGCGAACTGTTGACCACCGGAGAGAAGAAAAGAGAAGAAAGTAATGAGATATATGACAAGAGTTAAGCAATTGTTTTTAGGCGCAACGAGTCCCAGGGTAGCAAAACCGCCATAAAGGATACGTAGAAACTGGTACCACTTGGTTCGATACCAAGATGCAATGCTACCTATGTTAAGATGTGGGACTCTACTAAATACTATGGCATCGTGGTAGTGGCAAAGCTCATTCGATTCCCACGAGCCACTCGTGGAATAATTTCAACACGAGCAAATGCGTTGAATTAGCAAGCGTTGTTCAGCGATGAGTAGACATACATATTGACAGCAGGATAGTGCCGCTTCGAGGTGATGGATATACACTCGTTCAGTGACCTCCCATAGCGTCCCACGGTGGAGGGTGAATATTGCAATAAACGAAGCTGAATACAGTAATAGAGGATACTAAAAAGATACAAAACTAGCCTCATGTAGCACAGTACAACACGCACACACTATATCAAAGACCTCTTTGCCCGACCCACACCCCAATCCCACTGACTTGGGTGCAGGTGCGCTCAGCCATCTGCACACTCTACCCATCCCGCGGCGATACTACCCACCACACAATTGTACCTACATTGGGTGGGATGACATTGTTGCATGGCGCAGTGACCGAGAAGATGACAAACGCCAGAAACGCCGTACCCAGCATCTCCGCCCAGAAAGCCTGGCCGATCCCAATCACTTCGTTCTGGTTCGGATACGATGCCGGATTGGGGAAGTATTCGCCGAACATCATCGCCGTACGCTCACTCCCCGGTTGGCCTCTCACCATGTTGTTCACACCCTCGTAGTGCGCTACTGCACCAGAGAACAAGCTCCACACTAAGAGGGATCCCAAGAAAGCCCCCACAAACTGGGCCAGCACGTAGTAGCCGAACCTTCTCCAGCCGAAGTCCTTGTGGTCTATGAGCGCAAAGGCGAAGGATATCGACGGGTTGAGATGCGCACCCGAGACGTGACCAACGCTGTGTGAGAGAGGCATATTGTCAGGATGACGTTGATGTGTCCATACACACTTCTCATGGACTCTAGATATATTAGTGTCATAAGGATGTATTGCACTGACTCTAGGTATATAAGGGCATGAGAGTTAACGACTCTAGGTATGTAGATGTCAGGGGACTGTATTGTACACTCGAAGTCATATAGCGACGTAATAAGACGTGTAGCAGTCATCTGGACTATCTGGACTTGTGCGGTTTTTATGAGACTTTCAAGATCCGAAAACTCTGAAACTTAAAAACAATACCAAATACAAGATTATCTCCCGACGCTATAGCAACGATGTGACATTTACATATGGAGTGGCTAGCGTTGACACCCAAACATACATACGAGAGGCAATCTCCCCCTGACAAGTAGAAATATATACATTTTAAAGAAGCATTTATAAATATATCTCAGACAAACATAAATGAATACATTACAGATATGCATAAATAAATACAACACAAACGACCGTAAATAAATACATTCCAAACTACCATAAATATATACATTACAAACAAGAATAAAAAAATACGTTTCAATCAAGCATAAACAAACAGAGTACAAACAAGCATAAATCAATACGTTTCAAACAAGCATATATATATATAATACAAACAAGCATAAAATTAACACATTCCAAAGAAACATAAAAAAATACATTCCAAACAAGCACATATCAATGCATTCCGAGACAGATACGTCGATACATACCAGAAGATAGCGATGCTGACGCCCCAACCCCACACCACAGCCACTTGCCACAGCCCAGTCTGCGCACCACTGATCACTGCAGCCGCCACAGAACCCGTTCCAAAGAACACCAAAAACGCAGTACCTGGGGATGATATTTGATAACGAGGAGAGAGAGGGGGGGTTGAGTTGGTACGGGAGCATTGGTAAGATGTGTACTGTATAAGGTATACCGAACTAATTGGAGGGAAGACTACATTCTGGACTGTATGTGTCTCTGAAGTATACTGACTGTATATAGGTTTTGCAGAACATAGCCTGAAGATCATTAGATGCACGGGGGGCTTGGTACTTGGTCAGTGTACTGCGATGTACTGAAGATTTTTGTGATATGCCGACTATTTGGAGGGAAGATTACATACAGAACTGATTGTGGCTATAATGAACACAGGCTGTATATAGGTATGAGAACTTCAGATATGCAGGCTACTATACACACCGAGAAAGGGATTAAACACTGGCGGAAGAATCGCGATATAATATGATGAACATTCCAATTAAAAGAAACTGTACCAAAATATGTGGAACATTTGAAATGATTGAGTGACCGCATTTTATTAATACAGGAAGACTATAACATGATATATTGCTAAGCAATATAATAATGTATACAGACTGTGACATATACTAAACATTCTAATCAAACAGCAACACGGTCGACTGTCTATAATTTTTGCTATGACACGAGCACTACACACTTTGTTGAGTACACATTGTGCATATGTGCGTCGATTTGCAATTGCCACAGAATAATTTACACATCAATTGACAGCGTATACACATCAATGACAGCATACACACACATCAATGAGAGCATACACACACATCAATGACAGCATACACATACATTAAAGACAGCATACACACACATCAATGACCGCATACACACACACCAATGAGAGCATACACACACATCAATGACAGCATACATACACATCAATGACCGCATACACACACATCAATGACCGCATATACAAACATCAATTACAGGTTTCATATAGGCAGATGAGAGCATATACACACATCAATGACCGCATATACACACATCAACTACGGCTTTCATATAGGCAGATGAGAGCATACACACACATCAGTGACAGCATACACACACATTAATGACCGCATACACACACATCAATTACGGCTTTCATATAGGCAGATGAGAGCTTACATACACATCAGTGACAGCATACACACACATCAATGACCGCATACACACACATCAATTACGGCTTTCATATAGGCAGATGAGAGCATACACACACATCAATGACAGCATACTCACACATCAACTACAGCTTTCATATAGGCAGATGAGAGCATACACGCACATAAATGACAGCACACACACACATAAATAACAACATATATACACATTGATGACGGCATATACAAAGATAAATAACAGCATACACACATATAATACAGCACACACGCACATAAATGACAACATGCACGTGTAGTTGGAAATAAAAGCGCAACTCAATCCGTTCTAGTAATACTACGTGCGAATAGGTAAGGTATTGTATGTTCCGGAACGGTTCGTAATATGAACTATGTGTGCCTTCATATACTGATATGAAACAAGATTGTGTCACACATACACGGGTGTCTTGCAAATGTGTATCTTCGAAGAGACAGAAGTATCAAACGCATAGTATACATCAATACAAATAACACACCTAGACATAATGGATACTGCCATAGATACTTGCGAGTAGGAACTTTAGTATATAAATCGGGCATAAATGATCGCCTCAGGCAAACGTGTACCACTCTGGATGAACAAGCAATACTCTCCCTTCAAGAGGGTTGTGAGTAAATACGATATACATTCAAGCCCCCTAATAACAGTCGTTTATATCGAACAGAAAATATGCACGCATCTTTACGCTATTTTCAGCTTTCTGAGACACAATGCAATAAACGTTTCACGTTACTGTGCACAAGTATGATACACAAACAGGACTGCAAGTCCCACAAATATCAAGGTGTATACAAGGTTCTGTTAAGCTGCATATATGCAGATATTCTATAACGCGTTGGCAATTCTCTGCAACGGGACGACACTACGGTGAGTCTGTAGCATCCATGTATGCCCGCCTGCGTCAAGTACGCATGAGATACGTACAGAGACATCGTTGCAGAAGCACAAGCGAGTGTGGAGTGACATACTCTCCAAATGATACACGTATGCGTGAAAGAGTTCATACCACCGATCCAGAGCATACTGTACATTGTAAGAAACCGCCTGCCAAATAACTCGGCAAAGGTCTCATCCCGCTCACACAGGCAATGCAACAAATATGTATTGTTCGCAATCTGAATGCGAGTATAAACAAGTCTGCCATCAACACACTACAATAAAACCAAACACCAAATAACTTGGCCTAGATTTCACACACCGATACAAGCAGTGCGACTGATACATGATACACGTACATCCACGAGGCCAGAATACCAATCCAACACATCCACATAACAAGTGCATCTACCAAAAAACTCGACCAAGAATCTGAAAAGTCAGGAGAAATAAAATTATATACTGTTCACATACACACGGCGGAAAAGAGTACATACCAACAATGCCATTCCAGCACATGTAAAACGACCTACCAAATAACTCAGCCAAGAACTCACACGCCCACACCGGCAGTGCGCCATACGATGTTGTCCACACATCAGGATAATCAGTACCATCCCTATCACAACAACCACTCTCCTCCGATTTAGTACGACTATGTTCCCGTGCGTGTATTGCATTGTCCTGGTCCAATCCAATCACGTTGAGTTCCTCGTCATCGCGTAGATGTCGCCTCACCCCGTCGTTCACCGTCTTGACCCCCATCTTCTCATGGGGTTGACCTACTTTGCAAGTACACTGGCTTGCTGTAGGGCATCTGCCACAGGACGCAGGGCCTTGCCCCTCAACTACCACGGCTGTTGGTGAGTGGTGTCGTGAATGTGCTTTGTGAGTGCTATGAGGGTCGTGAGTGGTCCGATCGCTGGGCCGCATGGTACTGCTGGAGGCGCAGCAGTCTGAAGACGACATTTTAAAAGGAGTTTAGATAGAGACACTGTCGGTGGAATCTACCTGTTAGTTAGTATTCTATATACAGCAATGAGTAGTGATCAGCGTAAATCCCGAAGCCAATATACGCTAATGCTGGTAGATGACAGTATACGCTTCAAGAAGGCAAGTGCAAACTTATAGGTAGTATTCTATATACAGTAATAAGTAGTGGTCAAAGTGGATCCCGAAGCAAATGTACCCTAATGCCGGTAGTTGACCGTATATGCTTCAAGAAGGCAAGTGCAAACCAAGCGAGAAGCGGAGTCCACTCTTGTAAAGTCTATAGGCTCTCTCTTGTACAATCACAAGAGGCTGTATTTACTCCTCAAGAGTCCACGCCGCGCTGTTGTCATATTCAGTTGGTACATTATTCAGGCCCAAGGGTACGAACGACCACATAACTTGACATAAATAAATAACTTAACACCAGAGTGATTGACTGATTGGACACAAATAACAATGCAATAATATGCGAAAACCCTAAAACCCTGAGCGATAAAACAGAAATTAGCAGTACATTGTGGTCAGGGGTGATGATTGATTGGTTACTTTGTTAAAAGTTTTGTGGCCTAAAAACTGAGGCTATAAAAACTAAAAAGCCCTGGCGAATGGCCGAGAGACAACAGTGCGATAAAACAAATATAGCACTCTCGTAATCTCTAGTAGAGAGACTCTACCTATTTTAGTATTTAGAGAGTATGTAGCACAACATCCATTGAATAATTCAAAATAAATATATGGTGATTGTTTGACGATACTTGACAGACACTGCTCGTCTGGTATCAAACAAATGTTGAATATTCCTTATTTCCAGGTGCGGGGCGCATTGCGCCGGATAGGAGAGGTTATAAACTAATAAACTCTCTCCTCGCTCCCTCTCTACATACACACCGTCACAGTTCACACGCAATAACAAGAAGAAGAGAAGAAGTAATGAGGGAATGACTTTATGACACTGAACTATAAAGTATTTAAATATGAACTTCATGAAGTATGAAGTATGAACTATGTGTGCTGCTATGCCGGCTGTGACGGACGAGGCCACCATGAAAGTCGGAAGATCGGAAGACTATTTAGACTGTAAATAAATAGATAGCCTATATAATAACAGTCATTTATTTACAACAAACTACGGACTTTTATTAGGCCGTTGTAGTATATTTCCAATTTTTCTACTAGGGTCATGAACAAACGCCAAAGGAGGATGCGTCCAGAGTTCAGACTCCAGACTCCAGGCTCAAGAATGTTTTTCTATAAAAACGCACATCATTATTGCCTTCAGTTACCGTCATCGTTATTTTTGTGTTGGTATATTTTTCTAAAATATCAGCAAACAACAGGCGGGGTTGTTTGTCAGTGTAAAGCGTGTCGGACTATTGTAAGATCTCGCGAGGCAACGTTTTAAGAAAGATGGAGGAGGAAGCGCTATCCGGTACAGGAGGAAATCTTGATATAATAGAACATATACAGGTATGGTGATTTATTAACTAGAACTAGACAGCCATGCACACACACACATATATATATATATATATATATATATAAGCACACACACACAGAGAGAGAGACACACGCACACA
>NW_014040079.1:58069-62782 GCF_001186125.1 Sphaeroforma arctica JP610
ATATATATACAAAACATATCTACATGTGCATAGGTATATAATCGTGTATGCTGCTGTATATTGTCAATCGTTTTTTGACATTTTTACATGTACATACCAATTTTTTTTACATGATTGTGTATGTCATGTATTATTTCACTTGTAAACCCTGGTTTGAGACGGGTTTTTTTTGATAGAGGCAGGAAGTCTATGATGCGTATCGTTTTGCCAGTTTGGAATGAGTTTCCAGAAACGGTTCACATTTTGTTAACGTTTCAGGTGTTTAGCAGCGCATATACTGCATTTTTCTACGTGTTGTTTTCAGCGCAAGCCAATGCACACTTATCCGCAGCTGAATATTCTCGCTCATTATTCGGGTCTCATCCCGATTCCCTTCGTTGTGTATAAATAGGATCCGTTCTTTGCGCATACAGTACTGGCTGCCACATGTGGCCTGTGCCTGCGGTTTTTTGGAGAGAATGCCTGTTCAATTGCGGACGTTTTGATCATCGTTGTGCTATTGGGCTACTGGTCGATTGTAAGTTTCTTCGTATGGGCTCGGCTGTGGCGAGGCGCTGCCCATGAAGTGTTGGGATTGACTTCTTCTGATTGTATCCGACAGTATTTTCACCCAAAAAGTGTCTACTATGCATCTTGGAGAGTGGAATCTCAGTTATATTGCGTCCACTCAGCCATTTCAATAGTATCGTTGTGGTGCCGTAGAGACCCACATACATATATGTCTATTGGTCTTGTAATGTACTTTCTGTGGTGGTTGTATCGGATTTCACTATACAATGTATGCGCGCGCCGGACCTGCCCACTATCAACGAAGCTAAAGAGAATTCTACGAGGCATTTGTCTCGCGCTTCTCGTGATTGTGAGAACGAGTGGTCGTATGTTTATATATTCCTATTTAAATGTTATCAAGGGTACAATTATGCAGTAGATATGACTGATTATATAAACGCATTTAAACGTTCTCATGTGTATAGTTATGTAGTAGATATAACCCTGATTGATAATCATATTCAAATGTTTTCATGGTTTCATGGCTATGACTATGTCGAAGAAATAACCTTGGTTATATGAATCTATTCAAATGTTATCGTGAGTATGACTAAGTAGAAGAAATAACCCTGATTATATGATTATATTTATATGTCATCATGGGTATAGAATAGTAGAAGAAATAATGTGTTATATAATCCTATTCAAATGTTATCATAGGTATGGTCATGTAATAGAAATAGCCCTGATTATATAATCCTATCTCAATGTTACCAATGTTATGACTATGTAGAAGAAACAACCCTGATTTTATAACCCTATTCAAATGTTATCATATGTATGTCTATGTAGAAGGAATTACCCTTATTATAGAATCCTATTCAAATGTTATCATGAGTATGACTATGTAGAAGGAATAACGCTTATTATAGAATCCTATTCAAATGATATTATGGGTATGGTTTGTCGAAGAAATAACTAAATATAACACGAACAAGCTCACCGCATTTAGTTGATTTGAAGCCGGATGGAAGTAGTAGTCGTGCTCAAAGGCCTGTGCTACCAACGAGTCTCTAGCGTGTTAGCTTATCTGTAGGCTCCAACAACATCTTCACAGGAAATGTCTTGGATAGTGAAGGAGAGTGTGCATGAGTATCCCTCGGACCGCGTGCTGCTCGGACTGTCGCGGTATGTAGAGCTCGACCGATCGAGTGGCATGAAAACTGCGTGTGATGACTCTTGTCTAGTGCTGTATAGTAGACGATCGTAGGCATAGACACCTCTATCTGATCTGCAAGTGTGCTCGATGTAAAGTGCGATTATGCATGCTAGATAGGAAACTGGAAGTCTCATCGAGGTGACTTTTATTTGCAGTCTCAAAATCGGGAGTTACACCATATTATCGTTCGGGTTATACAATTTAAACAATGCGTACATGGCTCTCAGAGAGGTGGAAATGGTGCCAGCCTCAAAATCGAGCTGAACAGGCAAAGGCATGTATATCCACCTCATGTCTATTCTTATATACCGTTGGTTTACTATGCCGAGATTCTCCTGTCACAGGTACAGTATGTATGTGCTGAGTCTTGTTGAACAAGTCTGAGATTTATTTTATTTATTTATTTGTATATTCTCCTCGTAGGTTTCCCGAGACAGTCGGATGCGCCTGTCTTTTGGTCACGAGTTGGCTGTCGACGAGCCAAAGCACCGATGCAAAGGTATGGCATGACACGGGACACGATTCACTCATATACGCTGTTAAAAAAAACGGTCGAAAAACCATATATCAGTCTCAGCAGATGCACAGGTCCAGAACACCACCAGAATTCAGAGCGAATGTCGATATCGTCACAGAACCCATGTGTAGTAATTATATGACGACACCAGCCTTACTACGAGCTGTGCAACCAACAGTCCATAAGATGTGGGCTTATCTCGTGAGTTGTCAACTCTTATCACCGCGGCAATGTCTCCTCACAACTGTCTCGTCGTTTCAATCCGCGCAAAGGTGAGACTGTTAGGGTTTGCCACACTAGCTTACTCAACAGCTGTGTATGCGTCAGGGTTCTTTCCCGAATCCGAGCTTCTCCTGTCCGTTGTTGATATTCCGATTGTGAGTGATTACTGGTACGAGTTCTGTTGCTACGGAGCGTTGCCAGCCGTAATCATGGACATCTCATCCAGAAGTGCGCTATTGGTGGGAGGTATGTATGTTGCTCATATGACGGTATCGCATACGAAAGTGGAATTCATCCACGCACAAGAAGTTAGTTTCATAGGTAGCCTTACAAGGACGCACCCTACTGCAGCCTTTGATAATCGAATATACTTGCCGGCCTATCGGATACAGGCACTTGTATGGAATCAATCTATACTCACATTTGAAAGTTACTCGTGCGTGTACTCGCCCATAGCAGGCTCTTACTGTGTCAATATACCTCGTGTCTAATACAAATTGAGTTGTTATTGATTTCAGAAATGAGTGGTCAGCGATCACAAAACGTGTATGGTTCAATCTGTACAGCCGAACACCATATATCGCGTTAGCGACAGCTCAAGTTTGTGGCTCCAATTTAACTGACTTTTGTTCACGAAATGTTATAACTATGCTGCAGGCATCCTTACGACTATGACAAGCATTCGCCCACTGATGTTTGATGTAGCGGAATTAATACCCGAGGATAGGCTGATCTGGTTGCGGATAGTGAGTGTACCTCTGCTCTGTGTAGCGGTGGGTATGTACAGGCCGGTGGCTGTAGTCAAGGGCAGCTATAAGAAAACGACATCGAAAAAAGATCAGTAGAACCAACTATCTCAAGAATTCAAAAATAAATAAATAAATAGCACGGCCACTGCAATAAAGTGCATTTACTGAGCGTATTTTAAATAGATACCATAGTTGCGTGAGCTTTTAATAACAAAAATTGAAATTGAAATTGTCCTGCGAATGTTAGTCTGTTCAGTCTTACTTTATTTTTCTTATTATTATAGAGGTCGTGTGAACTTGTCTCAAAAATGTATGACACGCCCTAGTTCGTAATACTGACGTTCCCGAGCTTTCATCACTGCCTCTGTGTTCGGTGCGACATGTATTGATATGGCATAGATTGTGGAAGTTATCGATATGGATGGGCACTATGCTGTTATGAATTTATCAATCCCTAATCATGAATTCAAGAGTGTTTGGCGTGTCAGATAAGTTCTAAAATGATCCATTGTGCAGGTACAGTGCGAATTTGGTCGAACGTTCAGAGTCTGTCATCAAGCTTACCCTTTACACGCCTGTGGTGCAGTGATTGTGATAGCGTTATAAAAAACTAATCACAGCTCGATGATACATAGCGGATGTAGTTACAAACGAAGTATGAAACGAGCAAGCCATATTCTATAATCTATAATGTAGTGTACTGTTCAATTACGTGGAGAGGTATAAAAGCGGCATTTAAAAAAGTACGCGACTACAAACATACGCGCGGCAGACCGGCAGTGCTCACACGAGGTTGACATTCTGAATTTTGTAGTAGAGAGGTGCTGTCATGAGTCATCTCAAATTCCGTGTGTTTGTGAAAGAAAAAAATGCCTTCTATTTTTAAAAACACTGTAAACACTGAACAGATCATGACTCTCTCTCAATACATACATACTACCCTGCTCTCTCTCTAGTGGTAGAGAAATTAAAATTAATAACAGAGTGCAGAGTTGCGGTTGTCGCGTTGTATTTATTTATTTAAAAACCCCCCCCCCAAAAGGAACAATATCATGCCGCTCAGACGGCTCTGTCCCTCTCGACTTAGGAGACCAGTTAAGACTGCGACCACTAAGTCTGACTTTTGATTTTGCGACCATTATTTCTGACGCACAAGTCTGACGCGTTAAAAAATCCGATCACTGTTAGAGGACAAAGAAGTAAAACCATTGCCAATACTCGAAAAAGAATAAAGAAAATAATATAAGATAATTTAAAACTTTTAGAAATTTCGACCAGTCACCTCTCGTTAAAGAGAGCTATCATTCAATACACCCACGTATAACTATGATAATGTTTTTGTTGGGCACAGATTCCATTCTCGGTGTGTTGTATTATATTTTTTAGAAAACAAATAGATATATACATATTTATATACATATACGCAAGTATACTTATATGTATATGTTTTTGTATATACATGTATTTGTATATGTATATATATATATATATATATATATACTGAGCGGCTGGCAAGC
>NW_014040079.1:62854-69163 GCF_001186125.1 Sphaeroforma arctica JP610
TAATATATGTATGGATATGTATGTATGTNTATANGAATATATGTATATATGTTTGTTTGTATATATGTATGTATGTTTGTATGTATATATGTATGTATGTTTGTATGTATATATGTATGTATGTATATATGTATGTTATATGTATGTATGTTTGTATGGATATATGTATGTATGTATATATGTGTATAATGTTATATCCATAAAACCGTAAAACCCTAGGATCGCTGTGTTTTAAGCGTCAGTTGAGCGTCAGATTTAAGAATCGCAAGGTTAAGCGTCAGACTTAAGACTGGTCGCATGCATAAGTGTCAGATTTAGTGGTTGCTATTTTAAGTCGCAATTTCAACGTGTCAGACATACATAGTGGTCGCAAGACCAAAAGTCAGACTTAGTGGTCGCAGTCTTAAATAAATCAACACTAAAGTCTAGACTCTCTTTGAGAGGTCAGCTATATAAATATTTGTTAAAAAATAAAAAGAAAGAAAAAAAAGAATACTAAGCATAAAAGTCTAAAAGAGTTGGTTTCCAATGAGGATAGATTTTAAAAATTATCTGTAACAGGACTATTCAAGAGTATTTTTAACTTAGTGTGGAATGTAAATCTCACTATAGAGTATAGTGTACGTACCGTTACTTGTCCTTTGGCTTTCAGTGAAC
Source organism: Sphaeroforma arctica JP610 (assembly GCF_001186125.1). Taxonomy (NCBI): domain Eukaryota; class Ichthyosporea; order Ichthyophonida; genus Sphaeroforma; species Sphaeroforma arctica. Next base: position 63,512 of record NW_014040079.1, read on the forward strand.
TTAGCCTTCAGGCGGTATATTTGATTATTTTCTTTATAGAGAGAGGGTCATGAACTCATGACTCGTGAGTCTTATGACGATTCACGAGACTATATATAGAGTATAGACTATAGACTACAGCGGGCTAAATACATTTAAAAGAACACAAAAAAAAAACAATCATAAATAAAAATCAAACATTCAGAAGAAGGCTATGAAAAAATATATTTGTGCAAACGACATTTTTAGTACACTCACAAAATTCACAATATTCATGTGCCGGTTATTATTCAGCCGAAAGTCCAGTGGCAAGTGGCCAGTGCTCAGTGCTCACTACACAACAAGGAGATTAAGAGAGGGGATTTTTTTTTGTCGTTGTTTTAAAATAATATATATATATATATATAAATTTCTCATTTGTTAAATTATTTTGTTTTTAAACAAAAGATGAAAAGTACAGCTAAACCCTGAATAATAATAAAACAAAAGATATATTTTTATTTTAAAAAATACCTAAATTTATAGACTTACTTTATATTTATATTTATATATAGCCTCATATTTTAGAAGGCTATGGATATTTTGCACAGTTTGGAGCTAAGCTCAATGCGTTAAAAGTTGTAACTTTTATTTTGCCTCGAATAAACATTAAAGTTGTAACTTTTATATCTCGATAGTACACTTCCATATATGATAGGTGCATTTTCCAGGTCACTCAGGTGACAATCGTCACGACTGAAACGTCCAATCTCTTTTATTTGCCTATTTTCAATTTCGTGGCCTAAAATTTTCAACGATCGGACAGCTTAATTGAGTGCAGTCTCCAAAATAGCTTTGTAGTTGATTTGACCTAAATAAAAATAACTTTTAAATGTCAAAAAGTTAACATTAAGTTGGAACCTATATTCCGTACCCCTATAACTTATTGAGCTTAGGTTTGGAGGCTTTGGATTTTGTTTTAAAAAAAAGCCAAGAAGAGGCTCCGTTTACACAGGTCACAGGGGACTCGGGGAGTAAGGATTAAGGAGACGAGGCCCAGCCGGCAGCCGCCCAGCCCGCCCAGAGATGAGGGCTAAGGCCGAAGTTCTGAAGTCTGATCTCAGAACTGTGACGTCGCACACTATATAAGAGGCTGACTCACAGACTCACAGTTCCCAAACAAAACGAGAGTAAATACTCAACAGAGTCACAACTGACAAGTAGTCTGACACTCAGTCTGACAGTCTTTAACCGCCCGAAAAGTCCTCGGTATTATAACAATCTCAGAGACTCAGACTACAGAGTCACAGACTCCACAGTCCACAGTCCACAGTCCAATGTCCACAGTCCATAATCGTCTGTCCGTCTCCTGACTGGTGTGTGTCTGTGTGATGCTAAAGCCGCCCAAAGGCCGTGAAGCCGGCACTTTTTTATATAGTATATTTTAAAAAACACACACAACAAGAAAGAGAGAGTGCGCGACACCGCTCGAGCTGGGTCGAGGATCGGAAGCGTGCCGACCTTACTCATACGTGTGCTTGTGCGGTATCTTTCACACACTTTTCAATATTTGTAGGATACGGTTAAAATCCAGGCCAGGTATGCATGTAAATACAGTCGGTTGACGGTTCTCACAGTAGTCTGTCCACTTTATACTTGTCCACGTCGGTCGTCGTTGGATGTCTTTTTTTCTCAATGTTGTATTTGAAAAAATAGGTCAGTAATAACTCAGCATACAAAAAACCAAGGCCTTCTGAAAATAGAACAAGAAGGCCATGAAAAAATCGAGAGATAATGAATGTGAAAGTAGTATGTACATACAGTATTTCCTGGAGTTCTAAGTGATAGAATATGATGAGCTCTCACAGCAACTATGTCCGATTACTTTCCTACAAAGTCTATTTGATTTCAAAGCCTATTAGCATAGCCCTCTCTAATAATCAAACAGAGGGCTATGATATTATAGTTAAATAAGTAACGGCTGACATGCGAAATGAGCTGTACGAAAGCTAGTAGTAGAGAGGGTCATAACTATATAGAGCGTACAAAAGCCTACAACAAAATCATAGCCGTATGAAGATAGAACAAAATATGGAGAAAATATATATTTATGTAATTACTGTTTTAAAATAGACTGACTCATAGTAATAGTACTAGAGAGTGGTATTTACCACACATACAGTCAAACCACGCCAGAAACCTCTTGTCCAATAAAATGGCTTACTAAGATGTCCGCTCGTTAGATTTCTTTTTTAAGCCTTTGACGGACTAAAGGTCAAGGACAAGAGTAGTGAAGAGTCGAGGTCTGGAGGACCGAGTCACCGACGACCGACTGTATTGTATTTATATTTATTTTATATAAATATATAATATTTCATGAAATTTTTTCCGACCTTTTCAGTTTCAGCCATGCTCCCTGGTCCTCTGCCCGGGACCCCAAGGCCCAAGTCCCCAACCCTCCGCCCTCCGTTGATCGTTCTCTCTCTTCAGACTTCAGTCTTCAGTCCAGGACTCCAGGTCCAGGACTCCACTTTCACTCTCCAGTTTTTTCACTTTGTAGCATTGTGCTCTGTATTTGTTTAAAAACAAATACATAATAAAAATATTTATATATAAAAAGAATATGTAGTCTGTTACAAATAGTAATAGTATTTAAAAATAATAATAGACTTTATATTTACTGTAGAGTGTAGCATAACCTTCTTCTAAATATAGCAAACAAGTGTAGTCTGTATAAAAAAATACTAAATAATAATCTGAACTCTGATACTCGAAACTGTAAACTTTAAAGTGTATTTATTTTCAACAACTGTATATATTTAAAAAAAAAATTACTGTTGTGACTTGTATAGTCGTTAGCTCATACTGCCTACTGGTAAGTGGTAACTGGAGTCATAACTCGTATTTAACTCTACAAAGTGAAAAACGGCTGCGCGGCCCTGTCGTCTGCTGAAACAGTGCTGAGTCTGCTGACTGCTGAGTGCGACTGCTGACATTCTGTGCTGCCAGAGTGCTGGGGCCTGGGGACCTGGGGCTGTATATAATGCGAAAACAAATACACATAAATATGTTGCACGCACTATTAGTTTTTATTTATTTATATTTTTATAAAACAATAAAAATAAATAAAAATAAATAAAATTATATCTATTATGTATAAATAAATACATACATACAATACATACCTACGTCGATATATTTCTTGACCACTATTTGAAATTTTGCGTCATGTGGGTGTAAATAGTTTCTGGTTTCAGGCACAGTTCGCTATGCTTTGACTTTCAACTTTTTTTAACTTTTACGCCACCACGCGGGGTCCTACTTGGGACTGAAAATGGGACGGCTAATAATTATACATAATTTTAGTGGGAATGAGCGGATGAGCAACTCAAGTCTATCGGCAAGTATTTCAAACTGGCTCTGGGAGCAATCTACCACATGTGGGATGCTAGCATAGCGCTCAAAAAGCCTGAATGGCTGAAGCCTGAAGCCGGAGCCCCCTCCTATTTCTTGAAAAGAAAAATGAGAAAATATCCAAATACGGCGATTGGCCTTTCTTCACCTTTTATTACATTTTGATTTTTTTTTGAGTGTTTATTTACTTTCAGGCATTAGCAGGATATTTTGAGTTTTGAACCGGAAAATATAAATTATTTGAATAGGCAATATATAAATGCGGCTATGCGAGCTCGACCAAGCACATCATACAGTGTAATACAGCAGAGAAGTCTGAGGTTCTACACTTTGTACTATAAAGATGAAGAACGCTGACGGCGATAACGTGAAAGTGACTCTCGAAGAGATCGAAGGTACCGACAATGTAGGAGCTACGGTTGGCCGAGAAAGTGCATCAGAGATGCTGCCGGAGCACGAGGCCCATGTATACGACAAGGACTCAATCGATGCATCCGTCATTCCACTCTGGAGAGAGTGTATGGGTGAGCTTATGGGAACAGCCACTTTGCTTGCCTTCGGCAACGGTGTTGTGGGTAAGTTCCTGATATATTTCTGTAATTTCAATTAATTCTCAATTGCTACTGGGTCTAGCTGTTTTCATATTTTATACTCTCATGCCGCAATTTCAGTTTGTCGGTTGTTTTAATCTAAATCAAGCAATTGTATCGAGTGGCGTATTTTAATAACAAGATGCCCTCTCTTTCTCTTTTGAATAGCCCAATATGTCATCTCCGAGGGTGGGGCTGGTTCGTATCTGGCGATTGCATTCACGTGGGGATTCGCTGTGACCGCTGGTATCTACGTATCCAAGGGCAATTGCCCATCGCATCTCAACCCTGCGGTAACGCTATCGTTCGCACTCTTCCGTGGATTTGAATGGTGGAAGGCACCCTTCTACATGCTTTCTCAGTTAATTGGTGCTATGATCGGTGCGTTCCTTGTTTGGACTGTGTACTTCCCCGGAAAGGATGATTCCTTCTACGTCCAAGGCACTGCTGGTATCTTCGCTACCTACCCAGGCGGAGGTGCATCCAATCTGCTGTGTTTCTGGACGGAGATTGTTGGTACAGCCATGCTTATGTTCGGTATCTTCGTAGTCGGTGAGGGCAGATCAAATGAACCAACTATGCCAGGCCATCTTGGACCTATCATGGTAGGAGGTATTGTCGTATTGATTGGAATGGCCTTCGGACTCAATTCCGGATATGCCATCAACCCAGCGCGTGATTTCGGTCCCCGTCTCGTCACCATGATCTGTGGGTGGGGTACCGGACCGTTCACTTGGTCCGATTATTACTTCTGGATTCCCATTGTTGGACCTTTCATTGGTATGTGCTTACTTTAGTGGATTCACCTATAGATTGTGTGCGTATGGGATGAGATTGCATTGTTTCTAAATGATTGCATTGCGTGTTAGAACGGGAGTATTAGTGGTTGTGTAAAACGCTTACAGTACATTGGGGAAGTTTGCTGACAGGGACAGACCACGTAGATATTGTAATTTCCTTTCTCCAGTACAGCACCTGCACATTTTCCAGCTGTAGTATTTGAGCAACGAATAGAGCAATAACTAACACCGATGAAACTTTTTTTAATTATAGGAGGTCCTCTTGGTTGCTTAATATACGAGGCGACTCTTGGCTGGCACTATCCCAAACCGAACAAGTATAACTAAATTCAAAATTGGTATGATTCCGTGGTGTCAATCACACAAGACGAGCTGTACTAGACTGTAGTTGGCCACGATAATTCGCAAAGAAAGAACAAGGAGAGAAGGTAAATCAAACTTTCTTCAAGTTATGTTATGCCGAAGGGCTGATATAAAAAATAGTAGTGTCTTGAAAGACAAATAAATATTTAATACCCAACATTCGCAGTCGTTTTGATGTTGTAGGTATGTCAGATCCAACGTGTTCAAGTAGGTAGCTATTTGCAACATCTGCTTCTGTTCTAAGATTTGGAAGAAATATCAGCCGTTTGATCTGAATGTCCTCTTAGCAGATTTGTCAGATTATACGACGTATAACGTGGATTTGAAGTTTGCACTAATTTTTGTATCTTCTTGTTGAATGTCCTTTTAGCACTGTGTTCTGTATGTGTTAGTTATTTCTGTGTTCCGAATGATCTTGTTAGCACTTGTGTTCTGAATGTTGTTGTTAGCACTGTGTTCTGTATGTGTTAGTTATTTCTGTGTTCTGAATGACTTTGTTAGCACTGTGTTCCGAATCGTCTTGCTAG
>NW_014040078.1:0-13038 GCF_001186125.1 Sphaeroforma arctica JP610
CAGCTCAGCATTTTTTTGATCAGTTATGAAAACTGAATTTTTATTTTATTTTCATTTATTTACATTATACACTATGTAGTATTCACATTAACCTAGTAGAACCTTAAACTCATCCCCATTCAACCGCACTAGACATCCCAGTAGTTAGTGGGCCTCCTGCAACAGCACAGAGTGCTTCTAAAGCACCCACCTTACGTGGCAATATGTACGTGTACAACATCAGTGCACAAATCTTACCATTACAGATATCCATAAATGTGGGCGCATGATGACCAGATTTCTCCTTATTTGTTTGCTCACTCGCAAAGCTAGATTTGACAACTTTCCACAAAGAGATTAGTCTGTTTCTCATGGCTGTCTTGCAAATAATGTCTCCAAACATCTTTCAGGCCTGTGTTGTAAATGTCATATCCATAGGATCAACACGTCCTATTCGCTCAACCATGCTCTTTTGGGTAGCATTCAGGACATCACAGTCCTTTTTCCACTGTTCGAGTAGAGGAGAGGCTGGATACTGTGACTTATTTCTACGCCGTTCAGCTAACTTGTCAGCGTGCTTAGTTACTCGTGCTCGCAGAATAGCATCGTCAACATTATTGTCATCGCTGTCAGAATCGCTTGTATCGGCTTCACCATCACTTAGAATTATTTTGTTTGTCATGTTCTATGCATAATCGGGATTCATAAAGTCCTGAGTTACATCGACACAAAATACGTTACTGTCTCCGGTAGCCTTATTGTCAAGCATAGCTCATGTATCACCCTCTTCTAGTGATACAAGCCCGTCGTAGTGTTTCTCATCCGTAATATTTGCACAGAATCGTGCAAATGCATTGTCAGTCTTTCGAAGCGTCATCGCCTCATCCTTCTGTTTTACTGGAATTTCTTGTTTGTCTTTCTTCACCTTTGTCTTGCTTATTACTTTGTGCTTCTTCTTTGGTGTTATGTTTAAAGGGGTCGAGAGCCAATTAGGAGAGCCAGTTGTCGCTCTATCATTATCATACAACGCCTGAATTATTCGCTGTTTGGACTGGACGCTAAATCCCTTCTTGTCATGTACATCATAAACATGCTCTCGTGAATACATAATTTCGCCTGCTGCATCACGTTTGACAGGTACTCCTCTAACGGTAAGACCTAGCATTTCTTCCCTTCGTATGTGTTCTTTGTACGCCGATTCACGAAGCCATGCTGAATAATTTGGCTGCTGTGTGCGCCTCGTTACACTCTTTGTCTCTCCTTGAAAATCGGTCTCTCCTTGCGGATCCGATGGAGTACCTGAAGAGCTCGAAGACGCTTGAGAAGTGATCGCCATCGATTGATTCGACGGCGGTGTGCTAGCATTCTGCATAGGGATAATATTATTTATTTCAAAAATGGCGAGTATGTATGATACAATGTATGAACATATGGAATGGATTGGTTTTAATCCCTGAGGAAGTTGATGCTGTGTGCTGCGTCCCCATAGTATTCGGATTCGATGCTGCATTAGCCTGCTGTTGCGATGCCGACATGGTATAGTTTGCGAGTCAATAACACTTGTGCATTATGATTCCTTCATGTTCTTCGTTTTATGTTGGTATTCGACTATGTTCCCTCTGTACTGTTTCCATAGATAATTGAGTGTGGATCTACCTATAACCGACAACTTCATATATGTGTGTGTGCACAATTGAATTGAGCGCTCAAAACAGTGAAAACACACAACATTTGACACCACACTTGTAAAAGGGCGGTGTTCCATTCTACCAATGAAATGTTTTTACTTATTCTACGTCACAGTCGACAAACGTACTTTAACGGTACGTATTCTCGTTTTCCGTTAGCCTTGAACAACAAATTCTGAGCACCTTGTTGTTTAATGAATTTTCGAAAAACAAAAACTATGTGTTCTCATTGGTTGAAAAATACCTTTAATTAAACGGATTTTTTGAAAACTCCTCGTTAAGAACCACCCTTACTCCTATGTCTGATTTTTAGAAGGCAACATATGTTCCGTGAGCTACTAATTTTACTTTTGTAAGACTTATATTTATTTGCTTTTTTTATTAATGTTTTTAACACCCCATCCATGTACTAAGGGGATAAAATAGGACCAAAAATAAAGAAACGTTCCTGATTTACTAAATCTGGACTTCAATTTATTCCCAATATTTATTTTTTGGCATATTTCAAGATTAAGTATTTCGTAAATGATCTGTGAAGGCGCCAAGGTCGTAGTACAAGTAGAACACTTTCTATGCTTAGGAGTCTACCACTACATCGGTAACCTCCAAAAACGCGATTATTGGGTCTAAATATGCATAATTAGTAAAGTTTCAAAGTTGCCACGTACAATTATTGTCAAGACAATATCGTATGTGCATTCTTATAACCGTAGTGCAAGCTACAGCTGCTAAAATCGAGGAAAAAGTTTGTTGACGTCATTTGATGTGCCATGCCATCGATTGCACGAAGAATCTCATTTCCTGAACTTTTTGCCAAAATTCACTACTTATTAACCTACAAACGATTGCATTAACATTGTTATGGTTTAATTATGCTTTTATAGATATAACGAAGGTCTGAAAATCATATTGAAGACATATAATTGAATATGCACACCAAATGGATGTCATTGATGGACACGCATGCACGTAAATGGTGATTTTGAGCAAGCATAATAAGCCTCCTATACTACAAGGATGATTTCTGAACTAATAATACTTGTATTTATTATATATTAGAACCCTTAGAAGGTTCAAACTGCTAATACGCAACCTGGAAATCCAAGATTTGACATGGTCGAAAAGTGCACAATCCTGTTCATAAATCGAAACATAGCTAGCTGTATGAACCAGCAGAGCTATCAACTTGGCTCCCTCGCAAAATTCTTTTGAATGTTTTTAGAAAAAGTCTACAAATTTAAATTGGGATCATATCCAAAACCGGATATAGTGAATTAGGTTTGGTTTGGTGTTAAAAAAATAAAAATAAACCAATATTTGAATGATGTAAATACAGTCATACCTATATATGTCCAGGTTCCGCTAAGGTCAATAATTGGACATATATAGAGGTAGACATATATGGGTCAGGTTCTTCCTGAGAGGTGCATAGGACAGATCTGGAGCTGATAGTACAGTGCTCTTGCTCTCGCAATATTTCCTTTTTACATGCACTTCGTGAGACAGACTAGTAATTTTCTCTCCAGCGAAAAAACCCCTCGGTATAGTTTTTATACTTATACCGTATGTTGTACGTGCAGCTTGTACGGCTTCTTTAACTAAATCACTTTTATAGTTCTCTCTCCATGGCTTGCTCCAATCATATCTACTTTTTTGATAGTGCGCACGACGACACCTTTCTCGTCGTTTGTTAGATTAACTCTCTTTGCTGGAACGGCACACATCTTTGATATCACAGTTTGTTTGTACACCTTCTTTGTATTACTATTAGACAGTCCCTTCACTATTGTATCTGGTGCTTCATTTACCCCAGATGATGCACCTTGCTTAGACCTACCAGTACATTTTTGAGCACCTGATGTTGGTTGCGTGATCGTGCACCCTTGCGCGCAACCGCGACCTGAGCTAGAAGTATCCTCCATGAAGAAGAAGTAAGTCTTAGTGTACCTATGGCGTATTCACTGTATGTAGACTACACATATGTATACTTGTTGTATAAAGTCTCACTGAGATTGTATCCTGTGGCCCACTCATGGTTGCATCACTAGGTAATATTGATGATAAGTAATAATTTAAACTGAGAGGCCGAGAGCTTCTGATTGATTAGTTCCAGGGCCCTAAAAGGGGGCCAGCTCTCTAGGGGTCGGCCCAAATGACGTGAAAATATATAGAGGTAGACACTTATTTTTTCTTTCTTGAATTCATTTTGGTTTATTCTTTATTCTTTTTATTTTTTACTTTTTTACAAAAACGAAATTGGGTCAGGCTGCTGTCCTGGGCCCTGAGCCTTGGGGCCTGGGGCCGACGTCTCACCAGAATACCTGGAAACGACAGTATATGTTTTTAAACATGATGGATTGGAGGATGTCCCACAATTGTTGAAAGAGCCGATATTGGCCCTATATCGATGCCCAAAGTTAACCTCCTGTCTTGTTGTCGGGGTTTTTGGAGTCTAATAATCTTAATTTACAGAAAACCCAGTATACTCTGTGTATTTGTCCAGTCATATATATATCTATAAGTCCTAAATTACTATAATATATTTCAGGTGTAATATAATCTCATGCTGGGGACGTATATAAATGTGGACAATTAACGGAGTACCGAAGATGCCCTTATAACAAATTGGTAGGCGAAGCTAAATACTGTATTTACCGCGACAGGTTTTGAATCAGGAAAACTGAAATAGTTGAAACTTTAAAATAAAATAAAAGACAACACTATTTTTAGTTTATATATATATAGTAAATACAGTCAAATACTTACAAACTGGCACAACTGTGAAACAAGTTATTTATTACAGAAGTTTTTAAAAAAAGAGAACAAAAAACCACCAGAACAAATTGCATATTATATTTATTTATTTTTAATTAATGAAAATAGTTACTATTTTTGTCGTATTTATACAATATTCGAAAATTTCACTCCTCAGTCCTCACTCCTAATAAGCTCAGAGCCTCAGACCTTGCGGTATGTTTACAGTCCTGTCTCCTCATCAGTCCACTCCTTTTACCGCCTTCTTTTCACCGAACCATTTCTGAGGTCTCGGACACGCGGGAGACTGAGACTCTGAGACTCTGAGTCCTGAGACTCTGAGACTCTGAGACTATGGGACTTATTGACAGCTCACAGTAGTGATGAGAGTTCAGAGTTGAGACTGTCACTGAAATGAGTGAAACTGGAATTTTGGAATACTCTCTGGGGGATAAATATTTAAAATATCGAAGAGCTGTTGTAAAATTTCAAAAAATAAATGAATTTCATGATTATGTAGAAGTGTTTTTTTGTTGTTTGTGTAGGAGTCGGCAACTCCTAATCGGGAAAATTCAGGATTCGCGGGGAATCCGAATCGTGGAATATTTTTGGATCTGGGACCATTCTCGAAATTTCAGTGCACAATGTCGAAAATTTGTGGCCAATGAATTTTGATGAGTCATCATCACATGACCCTTACGAAACGACTAAACGTAGAATTAATGACAAATCGTGAATGGGTTACTTAAAGTTCGTAGATAGTACGTAGACATTTAGGTTTAGTTGTAGACCTATAGACCGCTACGGGTCTGTCGAAAATTGTATAAATAGGGTAGTATAATAGCTTGAGGATTAAGAAAGGATAGAGGAGGATTGCCAAGACTACTTGAATCGTAGACTTTGACTTGAGCTGAGCCAAGAATCAAATAAAGGATACTACCTTCGGGGTTGGCCAAGGATTTGTGGAATCTTGGGATTGCCGGCCACGATCAAATTGGGATCAGGACAAGAAATTAGGGTCACGGATCTTATATTTGTAAAAAATATCCCCAATATAACAAATATATGTTTTAGGGTTTAGGGTTTAGGGTTTAGGTTTTAGGGTTTTAGGGTTTAGGGTTTAGTAAAACCCGGGCTGCGGCTCTGATACGCCCTACAGCAATGCAGCAATTTATATATGAAAATATTCCGTTTTCGTGAAAAAACGTTATTCCCAGTTTTGATTTTCAAAACTCTCTCTTTCTCTCTATTTTAAAAAAATACCATAAGAAAAAACACTGCGAGTCTGATGAGTTCTAAAAATTGAACAAAAAAAAATATGTATGTATGTACATACAGAAATTTTGGATTGTTCTTTTTTTATAAATTTTCTCCACACCCAATTCTTTTCTTGAACGATCGGATTTTCGAAATATTTTGAAGTGAATTTTGAAAAAGTTCTCGCACCGGTCTTAAAATTTGTGAAAATCCGACAATATATTTTGAAAGTAAATTTTTGAAGCTGGTTTGATATAATCTAGTACGTAGGCTTCAAATTTTGTCAAATATCGTTAAAAAAATTCTTCAAAAAATTGTTATTTCATAATAAAATGAAATTTTGAACAAAATATGGAAAGGTGATTTTGGAAAGTTTCCTCACCGGCTACGACAACAATATAAAATTCGCCAATGGGCGACGAGTATCCATCCGACGCTGAGGGATTTTATTGAACAAATTTTACAACCTGTGTGGACACTGGACAGCCTTATGTTCGTTTTTGCTTTTTAAAATTAAAAAATAGCTAAAACAGAAACGACAAAATCAATTTTGTTTTTTTAAAAAAACAAATATTTTTCTTTTTCTTTTTCGTTTTTACCAAGAGATAGTCTTCTGGACCTGGACTTCTGTTATTTAGGTGTGCAGGAATCGGGATATAAAAGTATAAATGACATGTCGCGATAAGATCATACGACATATCTTCAACTAAGAGTAAATATTTTAAACCGACAATGTTGCGACATGATACCAGCCTAAAAAATATATATATAATTTTTATCCTATTTTTTATATTTTAACAAATATTACCGGTTTTGTATTTGTATTTAAAAAATATTGAACAGAAGGGTTTAGACTAAACCAAAAAGTACTGGCGGCTTCGAGTCTGGAGTTCTGGAATCTGGACTCTACTCTAGAGCGGCTGGGAGCCTGGGACCGGGTCACTGGCCCTGGGTCCCACTGGGAGTCTGTAAGCCATGTGACGAATATTTTGCTATTTATTTACTAAATTGTGGACTCATGGAGTCGTGCGTGTATGCATTTTTACTAAAAAAAAACACTGCAGTGATTGTGGCTTTGGAATGCAAATTGATATTTATAATTTTACACAATGAAAAATAAAAATGCTGGAGTCACGGTTCACGCTAAATAGTAAATACAGCCTTCCACTTTGTGCATCCTGGCTCTTATAATCACAGCACTCTGATGTGAGATTTTCACATATTGTAGTCTGTTCAGGGATGCTTCAGAAAACTATTGCGTACCAATAATTACAACTTTTCGAACATGGTCTTCGCTAAGAATCTTAGTTTCGGCTCGAGCTATCCAAAGACAGAATTGCACGCATTGTCAGCATTGAACAGCTATCACACGGGGTACGTTTTATCGAATAGTGATTCACAAAACGGCGCTGATGGTACACTGCACACACAAACTCATTTAAAGGATTTTAACTGTGATGATATGCGTTTCAATGTAGTGGATTCGGAGGGTAATAATTTGTACACAGCGAGCTCGGTCGAAGATGCACACTTCAATATTAGAAGGTCACAAACAGCAGACCTTAAGGACTCTCTCGAAACTATTCTGCAGTCTGGTCATGCTGGTCAACTAGCGCTATGGACAGTATTAAATGGTATTAAAGCTCTCAACACTGAAAGTGCTTTGGGCATACCGATAGTGTTTGCGACAAAAAAAGGAGATGAAAATTTGGTGAGAGCATTAGTAGTGCACGGTGCTAATATAAACGGCAGCGGTGCCGACGACATCACAGCATTGCACTGGGCAATTGCCGCTGACAATATTAGCATGGTGACACTATTATGTTCTTTAGGCGCCAATCGATATTCGTGTTTGTCTGAAGCTATCTTGAAAGGAAATAGCGAAATAATAGATATCATGACCAGTGATCAGTGGAATACACCGGTAGGAAACTTGTACTTGAATTCGAACATACATAGCGGTGAATCTGGCGTGGGTGGATCTGTGTCCAACAAAGAGATGAACCTTCATTTACGTAGAAATAGCGCATCTGCACTTGATGGTACTGCAACAGATTTTGGGCAACCAACGCAACAAACGACGATTAATCATAGCATTGCACAGAGCCTCGAATTCAGAAGGGAAACAAAACACGGTGCAGGCCTGAAGAGATGTTCTACGCAGGATATCAGAAGCCCAATGCTAAACGATGCTACTTCTGTAGATCAGCACAGGCCTGCCATGGACGTACAAACCAGAAGTGCAAGAACACACGCGTTCCAAATTGACAGCATTCAGTCCCCAGCCAACAACAACTCAATCTTCGGCCGGGGCCCGATTGAGGAGGAGGCAAGCACACTTTCTGGTCTATATTCTATGCCCACGCATGGAGATATACTGAACCAGTTCCCGAATATGCATATCAAGGAAGAAGTTCCCACTTTCGATCGGGATCAACAGACCGAGGCACTGATGCATCCTCGCTATGAGAGCGTGTCACCCCCTGGTGGGGAAAGTATAGGGCACAAGGGTTGGGATATGAGATGTGAAAGTAGGATACAATCATTGGATACGAATAACATTAAGCAGCATTCTGGTGGAGTATGTGGTCCTGGTACAAGTGCAGTGAGTACAGGTGGGGAGCAAAATCACCTGGTTCAGCGCCGGCGTTCAGCGTCACTTCACAAAACCCAGATCAAGAATCGAAATCGTAGAAGTATGCCTGCTATAGATTTCAGTCAAAGTCGTGGCCCATATGACAGCCTTTCCACACCCAGCAGTCCATTGATACTGGAGCGGAGGAATTTAACGCGAACACTACAGAATCTCATCAAAAGCCTTTCAAATGGCCTGCACAATGCACAACACGACTTCGCACGACAGAGAGCGAACGAAGGCGCATCTACGAGATATCAAAATATTACATCTGCACATTTGTTTGAATCGTTGCACAAGGACGACCTGTTACTGTCATCACGTGCGAGTATGCTAACATCGACACACGACTCGCTTTGTGGTCAAATGAATTCTAGCACGCTTAAATCGGCGTCGCAGACTCCAAAACTGCCCACTGAAACAACAATGTTTCACAAACAATCAAGTGCGGTAGATTTCGAACTGAATAGAACAACTGATCAGGACATGAGGATGATGATCAACACCAAGTCCGGGGGAGAGGACACGACCATGATCGGTTCATACAAAGACGGCACCAATAATTCTTACAATATGGGTATATCGGGTCTGATGCACCTTAGTGGGCTTTCAGGACCGTCGTCGTTGGCTCAAATGCCCGGGCAGAGATCGTGTTGCGTTTGTGGCACAACCGAGACACCGCAATGGCGAAGAGATGGGAACCAGCCTTTGTGCAACGCATGTGGGCTCAAACAAGCTCATTCAAAGAATAGGCAGGCAAAAAATGCAAAAAGGAGGGAACACTACAAACTCAAAAAGGCTGAAGCACTTCATAAAGTCATTGCTGAAAACTAGCACTGGTGCATCATCGGAGCCGAGCAACTCACCCAAGGCTCATGTTCATTCGACTAGCTCCATGAGTCACAATTTTCAGGAAGATACAGAGTGTGCATTCTATCAGTAGCGGATGCGTGTTAGCTTGTAGGACGGAATCGAATTAAATTGAATCGATCTCGCAATGTAAAATTTACCTTCGTGTTGTTTGCCGCTTTCATTATGTAGATTTTACCGTTACCTTCATTTACAATTTAATTACTTTTTATATATATACTTGCAATCGGCTTTTGTCAATACGACTGTCTGTCCCACCAAAATGATCGCAGATCGCATGGGCTTGTACCACTTTATAGTATTGTCTTTATATCAAAGCACTTGGACCTCGGTATTGCTCACGAATTCTCAATAGCACGAAGTCCTAGTAAATTGATGTAGGTGACAAATAACTGCTCCAAATTCAAAAGTACAAGCTTGTAAGGCGGAATAGAAAAATATGAATCGATCTCGCAGTGTGAAACCGATTTAATTACCTTTGTCTTTGTGTGGATTGCCACTATCTTCATGTAGATTACCGTCGTTTTCATTTACAATTTAATCCTCGTTATTGATAGAATTGCAATCAGCTTATCAATACGACTGTTTTGACCCACTTAAATGATCGTATGGGCTTGTACCACTTAGTATTGTCTTTAAATAAAAGCTCTTGGCCCTCGGTACTGCTCATGGATTCCCAATAGCGCGAAGTTCTCGGAAATTGATCTATGTGACCAATAACTCCTCCAACTTTAAAATAATATTATATTATATATTTAAATTTATTATGTATCCTATTCATATACAGAAATAGGTGTCGTGCACGACAAGAATCGCCGCACGTTTGGAATTGTCTGAGATGAAAGATACAGAGGGGTGCGTTTAAACTTGATCGAAAGCACTTTCTATCAGTTGTTTCTTGCTAAAGCGGCACACGGTATCGCAGTCCGCCTCAGAACATCTCATCCTCGGATTTCCTGCGCAAAACCATTTTCTTAGACTTGCGTCGACCGCTACCTCTCTCGCCGCCAATCGTTGGTATTAGAGGTCCCGTATTGGAAATCAAAGTTTGTTTTAACCCTATTCACTTCATCTCCACACTACTGGTTGGAGTTAAAACCTTGCGTCTCCTTTTCGTGGAACTGGTTCGTGTTTTGCTCAAAGCCCGATGAATTGAACCTGAAGATTCATCCATTGATATATCAGTTAGCTTTTCTACCAGTTCTTCAATCCCACTTGATTTGATGCCCAAAGAATGTTCTGAAGACTCATCGCTCAACAACATATCATCTACATCCTCACTACACTTGTCTTGTATTTGTACCGCTCTAGGCTCAGCTTCAGTGGTTAGGTTCCTCGCATTGGTAGTATCAGTTGGCGGATCACCTACACCCTTCGGCTCTGGCTTTATGCCATCTCTGTTTGACTACGCGCACATGACTCCGCAGAACTGGCGCTGGTTGTTGATGTCGTGCGAGGATTGTCGTCCGTTGCGCTCAGTGTAGCTTCTCTGAACAAATTTGAGGGAGATCTTTGACACAACGGAGACTTTGGTGGTCTGATTGTAGGCTTCCCAACAGTTAAGCCGGTAGATAAACTGTTATCCACTTTCACAACAGGTTTCGCCTCTGGGATTTTATCTCGTGCGTTTGCCTTAACATAAACCTCTGTGATTGGAGATTGTGCAACTTCTACAGAATCAAGCTTGACAGGTTCTGTGGGAGGTTTGGTTCGATAGTTCACGCTATTTTCGCTCTTGAAGTTTAACCTCGACTCTACAGTAGTCTCACTCCCAGTTGAAGTAGACCTGTTCCGTTGTCGCCTGGGCGGTGGGGAGCCTAATCGAGCAACAATCTGTTCCGTCAAATTCAGTGTCTCACTGGGCTGACAATTGGAATTATCAATACCCTTAACAGTTGTTTGAGACGAGAATGAAAACCCGCTATCCATTCTAGTTGCAGTCTGTTTGGGAGAACCTGCATACGAATTCAGATGATCTTCGACCTGACTCGGTAGGGGATCCAGTGTGATCGCGCCCAATCTGACTGACCCACTATCTTTGTCACCCATCGATTTTTGTCTTGTCAGTCTTTGTCCTTTCTTCTCATTGTCCTTCCTGGCCTTTTTCTCCTTGAAGCTAGCGCCGTATTCAAAGATTGAAGGTGCCGTGTTTGTCACGGTGCAAGAGGTGGGATGGCCGGCGCCCAGTCTGTTCGTATTGTTGAAGCTCTGGGTGTATGAGAGTAAACTATGGCTGCTAGTTCGAGTATTTGATAACCCACTAATGAGCGCTTGTTGGGGTGTTGGATTGATAGATGTGCTAGAATGCACTATCGACGACCGTGGACTTCCCTGCGTGTTGTGCAAATACTCTCTAGTCTTGCTATCGAGATCTTCTTTCAGCCCTTTCTCTGCCGTCGTTGTCGGGTTTGCGTACTTTTGGTATGCAAAATATGAACACAACACCAAGCTCAAGAGAATGACGATCACTCCCAACGCTATACTTCCCCACAATAAGCCCCTTTTCCATGTACTATTTTCATTTGCCGATTCGGGATATTGATTAACTGAAGTTCCACCATGCGATGACAATCCCATTTTCCTCTTGCTGCTCAAACTCTCCGTAGTAAACGCTGCAAAATACCCAGTATATCAAAGTGAGATAAACGGTACAAGTTGTCCAGTCGCCAAAGAACAGGTACGAGGCGGATAGATTGTAAATATGAATCTTGATATCCGGTCATATAGATATGGTGTGTATTAAACGGAAAATACACAACGAGCATTCATGGCAACAACAATGGCAATAATACCTGTTATGGCAAACTTAATTAGGCTCACATCTTCCATAGCTTTCGAATCTGCTAGCTCCAAATTGCTACAGGCTAGAGTGGACATACGGGCCTGTAAGAAACAGTTCGCGAGTTATAAAATCAGAACAATGAGAAACGAACTATCTTCCGACCTATCTTCTGAACGATGTAGAAACCTTTGAGAGCTATTGATATAAAGTAAGATTCTAAAAACGTTCAAGGCGCAACATACCATTTTGGGCATGTAATATACAATGTGGGTAGAATTTTCGAGCTACTGCGTCCATGATTTGAGCACGTGCTATATGTACAATCTAATAGTGTTTGACTGACTCCGTCCCGATCGATCACAATACATACCATAACTACGGTGTTGGCACCCAGGGCCTCGAATTGGCCACAATAGAAGTCATCCGTCCGGGTCAGATACTCAAGTCGTAGATTTAGATCGGGCAGCGTATAGCCAAGATAGCTACCTTTGAACAGCAATCTCACCTCTGTCAGGAATCGAATAAAAGGTATAATTTGCAATCATGGTTTGATATGGATTGATTTGCGAAAACCACAGTAACTGATGGCAACCGGGTAGAAGAATTGCATTTTGACAACATTCAGTTAAAACCTTAAATACAAAAAAGAATACACGATCAATTTGAATAAGATGATCATCACCATATATGTCAAGACATATTTGTACCAAACCTTATAAAGTTTATCATAAACATTATCTATCACATTCTAAAAAACAAAGAAAAGTACATGTATGAATACAAGAGGATGATCGACTATTCATGTCTATTAGGTGTAGATGCGTACATAAATATATGTTAATCAACACGCATGTTTAATAAAACATTGAAAATCACGAATATATATATTTAATGTAAAAGTGACTCATACAATATATATATAAATATATATATATATATATATACTATATACATATACATATATATACATATATATATACACACATATATATATATATATATATGCATATATATTTATATATATACATAATAATATATATATATTATATCTATATATATATACACACACACAC
>NW_014040078.1:13415-18339 GCF_001186125.1 Sphaeroforma arctica JP610
TAAGTACATGTACATGTACATATACATATACATATACATATACATATACAAATACATATAATTATACACATACATATACATATACACACATATATATACATACACATACATATACATATACATATACTTAAACGTATAAATATATAGTGTATGTGTGTGTGTGTGTGTTTTTCTTGTGTGTGTTTGTGTGTGTGTGTGTGTGTTTGTGTATGTGTGTGTGTGTGTGAAACACGAGTGTGTATGTTTTTTTCTGTTCGGATATGTCGAGACTATGCAGATAGAATATATTGAATAATTGTTTGATATGATTTGCTATTAAAAGGAGAAAGAATTGTCGCTGTGTTGGAACGCTATCACTTTGCCTCGTACTTTTTGGAACACATTTCCTACAAATGCACAGTAGTATTTGTTGATTTGAAATGAATATCGTATACTCTTCGGTATGTGTTCCAACAATCTCATGCGTGATAGCTGCGGGACAATAAAATATTTCAACAATACAGAGTCAGAAAAATATATCAAATAGCTGCCGGACAATAAAATATTTCAACAATACACAGATAGAAATATTTATTAAATCTTACCTCTATTCAAATCTTCGTGCTGTCTCCGTTCGATGCTGGTTGAGTCAGTACTCGACAATAGGTTAACTGTTATGAAGCAGGCTAATAGGACAGCACGTAAGCGCAACATCAAAAACATTATCTAATTTATTTGTTGTGGAGCAGGCCACTAGTACAAGCTTCGAAATGCTGAAAGGTGGCGATATTAATAGTATATGTCGTGTGATACATCAACATACTACAGCAATAGAGGACTATATGTCGCTGCACACATTGATTGTTTTGTTTTATTACTTGAAGTTTGAACTTTCGACTTCGAGAGTTATTGGAGTCAAACTCAAAGTTCCAAGTTAAAGTGTTGTTATACTTATTTGCCTGAGCTTGTGGCCTGTTTGACCTTAAGACTCAAGGAGTCAAGGACTCAAGGCTCAGCCGCTCAGGGCTCAGTTCTGTTATATGTAATAAATAAATATATATTTATTAGTTATGTGTTACTCGAAAATGTAGCTTCAAGGCTTTTCCTAACACTCTGTTATACTGCACCCAATCACAGATCGTTATCGGCCAACCTATTTAAAAAGTACAAGCTCACCAATCTGAGAGCAAATACCGATCCATGATTCATAATTCCTACTCTAGAAAGTATGTAGAGCGATAGAGAATCCTCTCCTCACACCACCAGGCCCAGGCCCCAGGGTCAGTGGGTCACAGGCTCACAGACAGAATGTAACTACGTATTTTTATATATAAATAAATGTACTATATATTTACACTCAGTCTCAGAGACGCGTCAAACTCCAGAGTCAGAGAAAGAGAAGGCTTAGGCCTCAGATGAGTCAGGGCTCAGGCTCCGACCCAGGCCTAGGGCCCCAGGGTCTCAGGGCCAGGCTCTCAGCCTCTCAGGGCTCAGGCAGTCAGACTCAGGGCAGCTGGGCAGGCCTCAGACTGGGCCCTGAGTCACTTCATTGTCTCAACTCTCATGTGAGTTCATCCTACATACGGTTCGTTTAATAAAAAAATGGATGTAAAACCCTTTTTTTGGATATGTTTTTTAATAATTTGTTTTTAAAAACATGTATACAAACAAAAACAAACCAATATTTATTATTGATACATAAATATTGTGTCGGTTGTACAACGTTGTACTCTAACACCGGTACCTGTTGCTCTGGACAGTTGTCTGAGATTCTAGACTGTAGCCTACTATCTCATTGGCTGACAAATGAGCCTTCGGTCAGATACTATGGATTTCTGGCGGTATTTCTCCCCTATTACATAGTATTTTAATAGTGGCCTGACCAAGGGAAAATACCATCGAATATTGATCAGTTGGATTTGGGATATATGTGCACTCTGAATGGGACTGTGGGTCGGGATGACAAATTAAAATCCAGATGTGGCTAGGAGAGCGATTGCTTAAATTGTACGGCCAGACAACTTTGTGGCTAAGGGTGAAGTCGACGGAATTGGCATGGATAGTCTCAGAAAGTGCTCGTGCACATATGCTCACAGACGTGGACGCTCAAAAGATGATGCAGAAGGTAGAGGCAGATGGGCCAGAACCAGAAAAATGGTTTCTCGTCAGGTCGATAGATACTCCAGCTCTTTGATGCCTTATCCTGATGCTAAAGTATCTGAGGCCTTATGTGGACCCCGAGGTTCTTCCAACTATAGGATCTACTCAGGTAAGCTTTTGATCAGTGTTATGAATAAACTATGTGTATCTATATATGACACACTTATTCGTAAATATGTTTATATTGAAATTAAAAGTATTTACTATCATTATTTGTCTTATACTGCAGACTTCAATCTTAACGATGAGGACTTAAAGTTGGTTATACCAGGTGTGTAGGACCTACCTGGCTTTCATATCCAGCACAAAATAATACTTTCTATTGTTGCACTGTATCTCGGTATGTACAGGTATAACTGAGTCCCTTTTAATACCAGTAGAGTATCACAAATATTGTGACGATGTGGTAAGACATTTGTTTCCGGTTATAAGTGATGAGAATAAGATGTTGGTAATTTGGCGACGACCTGCAGTTGTGATTCGTGCTGGAGATGATGGCTTCAGAGTCCAAGAAGTTGAAGATGCTGATCAGAAGTTTAACAATGTTAATCCTATCAATCTCAACCTGCACGATATGCAGAATCAGATTATAACTTTAGGCGGGGTTATTATCCACTTTAAGCGTATGATCGAGGATATGGAAATGAATATCGATCAGCATCACAATGTGTTCAAGAACAATCACAGAAAGCTAAGGCAGGATATTTTGGATGAATCTAATAGACTACGACTTCGAGTACAAGCCGGTACGAATTTCCAGCATAACAATATTGCCGCAGGAAACGCTCGCCCAGCAAACGCACAGAATGAAGCAGGTAGCAACATACAGCACAATGACATGCATGAGCCCCACGATTCTCGCGAAGCCTATCTTAAAAAAAGAATCAGAACTCTGTAGCAACTATGGCAGAAGTATGACGCGGGACTTTATGGGAGCAAACCTGCCCGCTTCTTTACTGGTAGTGAGCGAGGTAGAGTGAATTGCACTAATAGTTTGCGCCTATGCTTTTGGAGGACTATGGAGAAGCTGATCGCCAGAGGTGATAGGGATAATTTTATTTATTTTAAAGGAGTTAAGTTACAATGGTTGTACATATGGTATGGCTCTCATAGCCGTTGTAGTGGTTCGGGGAAGATCGATGGGCAGAAGTGGTCAGTAAATTCCCTGTTGAAGCTTGAAATAGCGCTCAAATAGCTGTAGAGAAAATTCAGGACGCGTATGTGGCAGCTTTATCGGTCACAGCGATATGCAGAGCATGTCGCCCTGATAAAGATATGGCAGAGATTCAATAAAATAAGCCTGATTTATATATATATAATGTGATACGTTTCCCCCCAAAATTTCTCGGTTTTAGATGCACGCCATCTCGCCATTGCGAACTTCGACATATATATATATATCAAGAAAACAGCATTAAAAGTTATATCATCTGAAAGAAATTTATTTATAACGCGTGCTTGACGTGGCAAAATCCGGTAGTTTCTGTGTATATGTGTACACTCACGTATGTTTTTGTATTTGTAAATTTGTGTGCAAAATATCAGAAATTTTCTAAGTCTCGTGGTTTTTACAAAATCAAAACATTTCAGAAAATCCCAATAGAATCGACCCTGGCCCCTGATCCTCTCATTCCATTGGTCTTACTACTGTTGTACTGCGGTTGTACATTTAGCAGATATTTACTATCCATAAATAGTAAATACACACATAGCCTCCTAAAATTATAAATATAATAATTGCTATAAAGTATTTTGTTTGTTATAAAAATATATATATACGAAATGAGTTCCACTACATAAAAATTGACTTTAGTTTTCACTTTTCAGGTCGCTCTTGTGGGTCAAAATCTAATAACCAATGGAAATCGCAAAAATAAATGTACATTGGATCAAGTATTTTGAATCAGCGAAGAATTCTGACGTCGGTGCGATTGTTCAATTTAGACTTTAGACTTTATTTAGAGGGCTATGGTGCGATCGGTCGATTTTGAGCTGGAGGAGGAGGATCGCCTTATATATTTAATATCACTTGTTGTGATCAGCGATCACTTTTGTTTTGACTTTGTACATATTTTTAATCTAAAAAACTTCGTGACCCTCCGCCTCCGGGGCCTCTCAGTAGAAACGAAATAAAATAAAAAAATCTACAAGCAGCACGTTTTGCCATATATCTTTATTTTGTTACTTGCCTATTACAAACAAATCTAGGATACCATCACGTGTACTTATTTTAAATCGACACGGCCCTCTGGATAGAGTCTCTGCTAAATTTACGATTTCCACTACGACGAAACCTGATTTCTGCACGCGACCCTAATCCAGAAGGCCGTGAAATCGGTGTCTATAATTAATAATTTATATTTAGTCATTATCTGTATTTGAGTGTCGTTTTCGAATACTCTACTATTTTCTTATCGATTCAACGGACCTCCTGGATTCAACGGAACCCTTCACAACACTGTGTGTATATTCAATATGCACACGCGCGATTGAGTGATAGAGCAGAAGTGGATGGTTGCGTTTGTTTGCTTGTTTGGAGAATGTATGAGATAAAAAAGGCATATATAGTAAAAGGGACCATATATTCAGACGCGTACATCTACGTTCGTACATAAAACATACATAATACACCCACATACATAACATACATACATAATACATGCATAATTTATCCATTCGCACATATATATACTTATATCCATATATACATATATATGTATATATATATAAAATTTTATATTTTATATATATATATATATATATATATATATATATATAGTACTAT
>NW_014040078.1:19691-27169 GCF_001186125.1 Sphaeroforma arctica JP610
TGTGTGTGTGTGTATGTGTGTATGTATATATATGTGTGTATGTATATATATATATATATATATATATATATGCGTATATTCGTATACATATATACATGTATATGTATATTACATATACATATACTATATATAATTGTACGAGTATTTTTTTTTAAATATGTGTGTGTGGTGTGTGCGTGTATATATGTATATATATACTATACTATATTTACTCTATATATAGTATATACATTTGAAAAGGCACTCGGTTTGGCTATGTTGTAACAATGTAATTGTCGGTGTTCTTACAGAGCATTGTATCTATTGGTCTTTTAAATTCAGCGCTGCCAAACATTACAGAAATATTCTCTACTACTATAATTGTTTCTATATTGTATACACTCAGCTGATATTAAAGTTGTTAGTGTGTTTCTAGGTATGTTACAATATGTTCCAGGTTTGTTACAATATGTTCCAGTTTTGGTACAATATGTTACTAAGATCTAGACTAGCTCAACTTGTATCCGAGCATAAGCCTCAATAAATGTTTTGCTTACTGTTCTGATCGCTGTTGTTGCTTCATACATCGGCGAGTATTTAAAAATATTGTAACACCAAAGTAAACATATCAGTCATACATCTCCTCATATTGTGCTATCTATGTTTTCGGTTCACCTTTCATGGATTTTGTAAAGGTTGTGTTTTTCGGTACTGTTTTACTGGTGTAAGTACTTCTCACAATTCGATGTACTTAGGGTAGATTGGAAGCCAAACACTTGGAAATCAGGTATATATACTACGAATGTCATATCATTTATTAGTGAATGTTGCTAGTGATTTCTCTGCGAGCTAGAATGTGATTGTGTTCGAATCTATGAGCGGCAGGTACATTTGCGTCCATGTCACTTAATTTCCAGCAGCTTGAGCATCCATCAATACTTTCAGGTCTGTCTTCAAAGAACTGAAGAATATGTTATACTCGGCTTGTGGTTTGTCCAAAAAGTACATGCAACGCTCAGTTTCGATCCACACATCATCGTTCTCTCGATCCAAAAAGATCTCACGGATGTCGTCGATCACTATGTCCCTGCTATCGCCGGTCTTACCCAGGATTGTGCCGAAGACGATTACTTCCTGATCGTTCGCGTGCAGCAGACATAATTCGGAGTGTCGAGTGGCTGTGAATTGGGTCAGTTTTCGATACTGACCATCGGCTGAGAGAAGCACCATTTCCTCGGGTGCCACTGAATTGTAAGAAGGAAGAGTCATCGCTTGAGACATGGCAAAATGTGAAGCTGTGGAATGTCCGTCTATTAAATATCGCAATGGCAAGTCGCAAAGAGGGACAATTTCATAACAATGAAATTAGAAAATGAAACAGTGCGAATTCGCAGAACACATACGCATGCTTTCGTGGGTAAATCCGGACAAGCTCAGGTACGATCCTCGAGCGCCCATACTGCCTCGAGTCTTTCTGTACAGGAGATACACAGCAAGAGCAGCAAATACGATTGAGATGCCCACCGCCGCTGATAAGCCCGCAGCCATTCCGATACCCAATTCTGTGTCCTCGTCCGCAAGATCAGAGTTCGCGAGGATTAGACTGAGACTACCTACAGTCTCAAATCGTTGACAGAACTCGTGCTTCTGCCAGTCGAAATTGATATCGCAGGCTGGATCATCGCCCGTTAGAATGTGTGTATTTTGAGTGACGGTGCTACTAGCATTGGCCACGAAGTTGGACTCCGTTGTAGAAGAGCCGGTTTCATTTCCAGTGCCGTATACACATCGAGTGGAATTGGAGGTGGTTCGAATAATTGCATCTGTGCCATTGTTGGTGACATCGACTTCCAAAACCTTGGTCGGGATATTTCTTAGAATCATATAGCTAGTCTTGGTTGGGATTATATCAAGAACTGGTTTGGGCCTCACCAGATCGCAAGGGTGCGTGAATAGACCGAAGTACGTCGGGATCGTTGCAATATCTGCGATGCGTAATTTCATTATTGAGATTGAGTTCATTATCTAACGGCCTGGTGAGTGTGATCTGCAAATGCAAGTCTAGTCGCAAGCACCAACCCCACGCATCAACCCCACAAGTTAAAGCCATGCAAACACCGACTCTATGCTGTATGTTTTTTAGCAATATGGAGCCGTCCTTCCTTAGCAATATAGAGCCGCCCTTTCTTAGCGATACAGAACAGACGGCTCAAGTCCGAACGCTGACAACCAAATCAAAGCAACACAGCGATTCAAACAGAAAGTTTAGGCTGTCTGATAAAGGAAATATTGAATCGAATGAAATATTGAATCAAAACTAGACGAGTGACGACTCGCAACACAACACAAGCTTCTGAGTAGTACGTATTGCAGGCTCATCTATCAATTCAAACAATAATCGATGTTAAAATAGAGCAGTATCGAAGTTCATACCTGGACAGTTTACAGTTTTCCCTGATGACACCCACAATGGTTTTTCTTCCAGTGTCATTGTCACGGAGCACTCGCTTGTAGTCGAGTTTGCAATGCCAGTCACCCTCAATTCAATCTCAAGTCTCTCCAGAGGCTTGTATTCTGATACAGTATATGTACTAGCTGGTGGCGTGACTATGTTGTCACCGGTACAATTGACCGTGATGGTCACGAGAGCCTTTCCCGTACCGGCATTAGTGACGTTTGTGAGAACCAACTTTCCCTTATCTTCTTCATATGGCACAAGGCTTGGTTCCCAAACAACTTGGCTACATGCTTGTTCCAGCAACACAGAGTTGTCCTGGGTTTCCCACTCGGTTTGGTTGTAGTAAAGGAAGGGCTCCAGAATTTCGAACGCCTCTGTACCGTACAGTGAAGTTACCCCTGTGTGGCCCTCAACTCCCGTTAAATCCGGAACGTGGCGTGTAGAAAACTCGCCATTTGCGAGTTCATATTCCATGCTTCGTTTCGTGGAGTTTGAGGCAAAATCATCATAAAGCTTTTTGTATTCAGGGTGTCCGAAAAATGCCGAAGTCGTGACTAAGGCATTGCTATCAAGCCGAGCGAGGCAATCATCAGTTACTGTGCACATGCCTTCAACTGGGGGTACGTAGTCAATTTCTCCGCAACCTGTATACAGCGCACTAGTGTTTCGCACCATAAAAGTGTCGAGGTTTGTACCAATAATACAAATATTATCCCTGATCGATGAGAATGCATCAGCACGAGCCAAATATGTTGTGTAATTGGGTCTCAGAATGGGTACCAACGCGAAAGCTGAGTTGCTGGAGTACTCGTAATTCTCGTATGCCTCAGCATGAAGAACGTCGGGAACGACCTGCTTGAAGCTCGTGAACGGTCTCGGTTCTCGAATAATTTGCGGCGATAAGGGGCTGATAGGGTGATTGCAATCACAGCTATCGCAGGCACCTGACTCACCATTGACGAGATCAGGGTATCGGAAATCAAATGTCTCCTCCTTGAAGGATTCGATAGGAGCCCCCTCTTCGTCGGTGGAAATCCATGAAATTTCAAACCCCTGAGGTGAATAAGCGATTCTCGTGTCGATGGGTTCGAAGCTGCGAATTTCGTACGCCACGCCCCCGGTAATCACCGGTACATCCAAAGTATCCAATATGTAAAATCCTGGGCCACCCATGGTGTAATCGATTTCCACAGTATTTCCTGGCACATAATTTGATACCTCACCGAAGAGTCGAATAGGTTGCGGTCTTGAAATGGATGTTGACTCCGTAGTATCTGTATTTATATTTGGTAAGTTTCCGACTCCGAAATTCAAAGCTGAGGGCTGTGGGCACACTAATTCCACCTGGCTGCTTGATTCAATCAACTCCGCCCACGCGGTACAACCAACATGGTAGTTCATGACTCTTTCTCTCTGTGATGTTAAAAGCCATCAAATGTGAATGTTATATGAGAAAATGCTAGCAACATGTATGCAGTGTACTGAAAGTGACCAACTCAGACCCAAACACTGAATTCGCCAGTTGATACCTCTGCGTTTGTTTCCGTATTAGTGTCAAAGCTGGTGGTAATACTCATAATGGGTATCGGCAATAGTTCTCTTAGCGAGCTATCGTAGAAGGTGCGCTCTTTCAGTTCAATCACCATGAATCCATCGGATGTTGGAGCGATCTGAGAGACGGGAAAAAATTGGTTAATATTGGGAGACTTTTCATTGTGGATGGGTATGACTACAAGCATGACTGACTGGAAAAGGAGTCCTTAAAAACGATACATAGGTTATTGGCGCTGCAAGGCTATCGGCCCTGCATATTGGCCTATGGTTTGATGAAGACTGTTTTGAACTCGATGATATTTTATAAGGTGGTGGTGTAAATACAGTTTGACAACTATTTCATTCTATAAAATATATAGAAATTTGAGAATATCTCTCGGATAGCTTCATTCATCGAAACGATATCAAATGTTGAGCAAACCCACTGCGTTTAAAATATGGTAACTAAGTCGCTATTTCAGACCCTGGGATTACCTATCCTGCCTTACCTTGCCGTTTTCAGTGACTCCGTCGTAAAGCTCGGAAGTGAAGGTACCAGCTTCGACTTTTGGATCCGCGAACACATCCATGTCAATCAAACTCCATTCTTGGCTGCTTTGTGAATAATGTTTCACATTGAACATATCCAATCCCGTGATATCTTTCGTTTCAAAATACTCCATAGCTTCAACGAACTGCCCGGCATCATCTTTGACGTACACCTTAGTGTCTTCAGGGACGTCAAATTTGAAAGTGAAGCTGTGAGGATAATAAGAAAATTATAAGGGAGTTGCAATCAAAATTAAACACCATGATCGATTGGGTATTGAAGAATTTAGCCAATTTGCGGTTGAAAACAAACTTTGTGTTGCGTCTATTTTTAGTACCATGTCAAATTGCTGCACCTACGTATGAGCAACGTCTTCGGTCACGAAAACAGAATTTTCTTCTGTGCCATATCGAGAGTACACGGGTCCACTAAGGCCCCCACTTGATACGGTGGCAGTGTAGTCCGTCAGCACCGATGGGACACATTCCTGGTGAGCAGAAAAGATATTTGCATTTGAGTTATGGGTTTGGAGTATCGTTGTGCACACACAGTCTATCTCATATATGAACTCTCGATAGCAATGTCCATCCCAATCTGGGCTAATCAGTTAAAGGATACGTACCTGTGCTGTCACGGACTGAAGCTCAAAGGACAGTCCGAAACCGAAAAAGAGCGCTTTAAGTAGCATTTTGAGATGTATATACGTATAGTTTGTTATTAACTTTTGTCTACTTAGTTGTGATCTTCGTCTTTCGTGCGCTGCAGTGTATGAGAGATGTAGGATGTCAATCATTCCTTTTTAAGGTCTACTACAAATTGAATTTCATTGCACATTTGATGATAATATGGTTGTCAAAATTTACGAATCCTACAGAAGACTTGACGACGTTATCTGCTTTAGAAAATAGATTCTTTCTCCTGATTAACTCCGCCCTGGGCGCAGATTTCTGAGGCCTCGTCGTGCTTCGAAGTCTGGAAGATACTTTGTTCCAACGGTGAAATCGAGCAAATATAATTCCATTTTGGCGCAGGACAAAGATAATAATTTTTAAGATCCGCATTGTCGGACTACCGGTATGTACTATGTACCGACACAAGGTGTAATTACGCGGGTTGTATAGAAAAAACAACATATTTATAAATGTATATAAAAAATAGATATATAAATAAAAAATATCGTCGGCCTCAGGCTCCCTCAGCCCTCAAGCCCTCGGCCTCAGGCCTCCGCGGCTCCACCGCTCCAGCAAACTCTGAAACTCAAAGCAACACACAAGAGTTCACACAAGTTCACACAAGTTCACAACTTTGAACTCCCAGTCTCACACACACGCGAGAGAGTGAAAGTCTGAAAGACTGCGTCCTGTGAGTCTGCGGGCCTGAACCCTGAGCCACAGGCCACAGCCCCACATGACATGACCCATGTGAAGGGGACTATTTAAATTCCTGATCCACCGCAGGCTTTATAGTCCATAGCCCTTAATAATACAGATTCACTAAATGAAATATATACTCTTTTTGTTTTAAAATAAAAACTTACGGAAAATACATGTATATGTATACTGTATGTAAATATTTAAATACATACTGTATCAGGTATGTATGTTTGTACTGTAAATCTGTAATACGCTCAGGTGCAAGTATTGATTACTCCAGGTAGAAAGGAAAACTGCTCTTCTAGCAGCAAAAACCTTCTTTATTACAAAGTTCATTAGACAAGTTGAAGACTCAACCTGCTTGATGTTTCTCTACAATTTGTATTCAGTTTATATACAATGTCTCTTCAGGATTATATAAACTTGTCTACAACAAACCTAACTGTGAAATCATTCCAAACAGTTCTTCAAGTTGTTTTAAGTTTTAAGTACAACCTTAAATAAGTCCACATTAGGATTTGCATGAGACAACCTTAATAAGGTTTTTCACCAACTTAATGTTACCCACTTGCTGTATGGTTTTTCTTGCTATAAAAACTATAGCATAGCTTCAAGTGCTTTAGAGCTACCAAAGAGTAACCTTACTCTATGTCTGATACCCTCAAGTAGGCCCTACTACTGTATGCGTATTACAGTACATTTTGTTTTGTTTTGTTTTATTAGGAGCCTCAGGCTATGATTTTTTATAAAAAATGGTGCACACAACAAGAAAAACCCGGGTCTTCCCGAACCCTATTGTCAGGAGTCAGTGGTTTTTTTAATAACGGCTCAAATCGGGATTTCTCAATGGATTTGGGCTTAACTCATCGACCTGAAAAAGATGAGCTGATTGAAATTATATAATCACATTTCAAAATTTGGATTTTCAGATTTGGCCACAACTGTGCCGAAAAACACTTCCCCCCCCCCCCCCTCCCCGATATATGAAGGTGTTCTAATAAAAATAGAGCTTCAAGCTCTGCGGATTTGAACTCACAATGACCGACTGCCCCTGTACACCAATTTACAGAAATATCTGACGGTCAATATTGGACTTTGTTTTCGTGAAATTGCACATGTTTTATATACATCCATATTTATTTAAAGGTGCTGGTCTATAAATTGATCAATTGTTAGATATACTCTATTCGGCACCCGTCTATGGGATGTATACTTCTTCTGTGCGAAAACAGCAGCTACTCCTGTCATTCCTTTTGAATAGAAGTAGATATCTATTAGCATGTCTCGCGAACGGTCATATTCTTGCAGGTGGGACGCTATCTAGAGCCTCGACTAAAACCTTTTTCATTCCCTCGTACTCATTAAGACAGTTCTTTCGGCAGAACATTGTTACTGGGCCCCAATATCGTTCTATATAGCTACACTCACAGCGGTACTTAGAAAAATACACATTGAATGTTATTCCGTTCGCATATCTTTTGTAAAAGTAATGTAGTTTCCTTGAAGTCGGGCTCGTGCGCGAGGAAGCATTTGCTGCATTCATCACATGGGTTGGGTTGACGTTCAGCTCCTTGTGTGCACCATA
>NW_014040078.1:27189-35311 GCF_001186125.1 Sphaeroforma arctica JP610
ATATATATATATATATATATATATATATATATATATATATATATAACATATACATATACATATACATATACATATACATATACATATACATATACATATACATATACAAATATATTTACATATACATATACATATACATATACATATACATATACATATACATATATATATATATATATATCAAGAGAAAAAGGCGGATGACCGTATGTACCATGTATGCGGTCGTATTTATGAACTAAAATGTTTCAATTAGAAGGCTATGAAATTAAATATTGCCGTAAGGCGGTTCGGATGTGCTACTTTGTTTTAGGCTCCCTCCCCCCCTGGTTTCTTGGACTTTTGGTGGATTTGTCAATTTTAAATCTGTAGTACATATATGACTTTTTCTGGCCCCTGTGATAGCCTAAATTTGTATCAAGTGGTGTCATC
The DNA here is from genome assembly GCF_001186125.1 of Sphaeroforma arctica JP610. Classification (NCBI taxonomy): domain Eukaryota; class Ichthyosporea; order Ichthyophonida; genus Sphaeroforma; species Sphaeroforma arctica. The sequence continues at coordinate 27,619 of NW_014040078.1, forward strand.
AGTTTCGTAGACTGTAAAAAATTTTATTTTGCCGGCCCTATGTACAAACAAACACACTGTAGAGTGAGTGCAGACATCAATATAATGTAAAAACAACCATCTGTACTTGTATCTTGCAAGCATAGCCCTATATACAGTTCATTTGTTCTAGACTATCAGCACTATTAAATCACCTATCCAGGAAATGGAAGAGTTCGCAAGCTTTTACGGTGTGACCGTGAGTACAACATTTTCTTTCGCAATCGACGGTGTCGAGGCTTCTGAGCTGGCCGCTGATGTAGTCATGACTACTGTATACCTGCGGATGTCTTGTGGATGTTGTTGTATTGCAGACTAGTAGTATCATGGCGATTCACTATATTGATATCAGTTTGGAGAAGTATATTTTCTAGACGTCATTGAATTGTCACAAACAAGATTCAGTTTCCAATGGATGTTTATTGGTTGTCTATCAGTTCGGCGGGATTTTCCTCCACACCTTGGCGAGTGATTTACTGCCAATTTATGTACTATAATGTGTATCGTATTGTGGTACAACTTGGAGAAACCGTACAGTGGCGACATTTGGTGTGATTTGATTGGTCCAGACCACGGTCAGGACCAGATTTATAATTTGCTATCCCCCCCCCCTCCCCTGATTTTAAGTAGCACATCCGAACCGCCTAATATTTGAAATTTTCGATACGTAATTCGTGAGCATTTTAGGAAATCCTAAACTATGTATCATAACACTATGACCAAAACTTGGATAAAATTTGAGAAATGTCACGCCCCAAAAAAAACAGGGACAATGTTTTATCAAATTGTTTGGAAAGTTCCGAACGGGTTTTGAAATTCAACGAGTTCTAGGCGAGTTGAAAAACTGTAAATAAGTTAATCATCGAGTTTTTTTTTGGAGGTTCTGGGTTCTGCAAAGAGTTTACGACGGTTTTTAAACAAGTTCATGTCCTAAAAACGAGTGGCTAGTACGAGAATTAATTATTAGGAAATTATCTGAGGTTCACAAATACATCGAGTTTTTAAAGAATAAAACAATCGTCGAAAATCGGGTGATTTCATTGACTGTAAATATTAACTGTATTTTTTAAGCTTTTCTTTTTTTTAAAACAACAAACAGCTGAACACTGAACAAGTGAGCCAAATACAAACACAAGAAAAACTGAAAAAGCCATCGTTTAATTCGTTAATCATATTCCATAGAGGATATAAAGATTTGGGCACATTTGATTGGGAAGATAAAAGACCTTGGGAATGTGCTAAAAAAATATATAAATATTTTGACATATTACTATATTAGGCTGCATACTTTGTTTTAGGGTCTGCCATTCCGCCTCCCAATATAATACATGCATATGTCGAACTGAAATATCTGATGTCGTAAACGATTAATAGTAATCTCGAGCTCTACTCTCTAGTAGAGAGCTATTATGATACAACCAGTCCCAAACACACTGTAAATATCAAACAATACATTTTTTTCAATTACGACAGTCTTATAGAAGTTAAGTATGTACTATGTAAATATCGCAAGGCGCAAACTAGGGCAAAACCATTGTTATTCCCACCCCGCCCCCTTTATCTTTGACCCAAAATTTACTCTAAAACGAAGTAGCATATCCGAACGACCGAACCGCCAGTAAAGATACGATCTTGGAGTCTTGGACTTTCGTGTCCAACGTGCATATTTTGTTTTTCTGAAACAAAAAGGACGATAGAGATAGAAATTAAAATACAGTTCGCAGCGACGCAGTTTCGCACTCCAAATTTAGTATCCAAACGACTTCTTCAGTTCTTCAAAATAAATACAACTGTCTTCAAAAAAAATGATAAATAGACCCAAAAAATACTCTGAATTTCTCATATGTAGCCCTCTAAATAATACAATTCCTGAAGTCCGTTGTTTCCTTTACTCTCCCAACTGCTCCCGAGTCCGAGACTCCCGAGTCCCGATTTTACCCATCAACGCAAGAAGAGGTAGAGAGAAATCTTATTTCCGCCAGAGGCCAATAGTCCGTGTTTTTTATTTCATGATTTTCTTTAAAAATACGGTTTTAAGAATAAACTAATATTTACTCCATTTTTAAAAAACAAAATACTCTATGTTAGAGGGGCCCACAGGCTAGAGAGACTCCTCTAGAGAGTCTCCTACTCTCTCTACTAGAGTGGAGACTCTAGTAAAGTCTAGAGAGTAGAGCGACGGCCTTCTTAAAAAAACAACAGTTGTACAATGTACTGACTACTGCGGTGTGGCATGACAGCGTCTAAGCAGTTATTTATCGTGGTAATTTGATTGGCGGTGAGGGGTTCTAACTCCTGTGATCACTGCGATCAATTGCACAAAGGCATCTCACCCTTCGTTTGCATAATTCGGAATTCCTAAATAATTTACCCTGGCAGGTAAAATAAAAGTGTACCTGTGAAGAATTGTTCCTGTGCACTTGGCACACACGCGCGTATAGAATTTGATGCTTCAGCATCGAAAGCCCTTCCCTTGAGGTTGTGCTTATTGAGCGCGAACGTACCAACCCTGCAATGTGAACAGAATGAACTTGATCCCACTGGGGAAGGTTGGACACTTGGCGGGCCTCTACTATATCCTCCATCGGGTTTTATTGAGGGCTGAGGCCGCCGTCTATTCGGATAAGTCGCCTAGATCATCCACATCTAAATCTAATCGAGCAACGAGGTTTGTAATTCGAGTATGTATTGGGTAGTTAGAAAGATGCCAGGAAAAAAATTTATGATAGGGTGAAATATTCCAGTCTGACTGACTTATCCGCCGTGCTGCAGATGGGCGGGCATTGCGCAAAGAATACATAGAAGCAAAAATATAATTCTCCAACCTTGAAGATCAAGTACAACCTGTATGTTCTTAGCTCTTGTTCGGTTTTAGCAAGATAATCACCTACCATGTATACCCGAGTTATTTATTACATTCAGGAAATATTTGCTCTCACAAAAAAATTAAATCAACCCTAGTATTCGCACATAGAACAATATTTTGTTGCCACTCTTCGGCGATAGATCAACCGTTTACATACAAATACGTACGCATACTCAACATGGACTGGCAGCACAGATAATATTGGCACATGGGGCGACTGAGTCGACCAGAAAGAAAGTATTGGCGACTAGCTCTACTACAGATTCCAGATATAAGTATACATAGACTTCATGTAGACTTCAAATGGACTCCATACAGGTTCCTTATGCGATAAGCTTACGTTTGTGACGATTCCATGACCTATAGCATGCGCTTCGCATGACACAGCGGCATACACGACGACTTTTGCATTGTTTGCCATCCAGATACAGACTTACAGTACTCACCATCTAAATCTGCGATATCTAAACCATCCAATTCACCGTCCAAGTCGTCCAGATCAGACACGTCGAAGTCATCTTCCCCATCTGAATCGGATTTAAGTGCTGAGGCTTCCTCCGTTGGCGAGGCTGAGGCTACTGCTTTTCATGAGGGTGGAGCATAACTTTTATCTGTCAGCAGCGTATTGTGGCCCGTGATGCGTGCTTCGTACACATCTTACCACATGTAAACGTATCATTGAAATCATCCCTCGGCAATACGAGCACCGGCTTGCCATAACAACAACAACACCACAAACAACCACAATGAACCGATTACAGACAAACTCTTACATAAACATGCTGATAGAGAATTGCGCGACTTCTCCAAGAAATAATATCAAGATGATGGCCAACTTCTTACCATTTGATAGCACAGGAACGGTATCAGACCTCGTCTCTGCTATACCTTTGGTTTCAGTTATTTCACTCCCTGTGTTGCTCAGAGACTCTTCGGTGCTTAACGTATCATTAGAAGTTCTCCGCATGAGCTTGTTTGGTTGCGGGGGCGGTGACGCTACTATATCAGAGTGCCTGTTGGTGAGTTGTGAACTTGAGTTGGATTTTGGGCTCGCCCCTACTTCCACCTGTGTTGGTTGAGGACCGAGACCGAGATGATAATAAATATGGCATGTTGCTACTGAAAAAAATGTATTTGAATATATGCTTCACTGTGCGTGTGCCAGCCGAAGAAAAAATCGTTTCGCAGATCTAGTTGGGATTGATCCCACATTTTCTGTATGCTGTAAGGGTTCAACGGCCTCAGCAACAAATTTTTTTAACGCTGACGATATAACTTAAGTCGAGCGAAATCACCCAAGCTGTAAAACTCTCTACGAGTAAAACCTAAGACACTGATTTTCAAGGTAACAGTTCAGATGCAGAAAGTAAAGACATTTACCTCACTTTGCATACTCGATAGTGAGGCCTGCTGTTTGATCAAAGACACTCGGTATAGATAATTTCGCCAGAAGCGACTTTCTTTCACAGTTTTAGGAACCAGTTCAAAGCGGACGGTCTCAATCCTAAAATTCAATCAGATATGAGAACTAGGTTAGCGAATGATATGCAAATATTGCGAAAACTGTCGATCGAAGTTGTGAAACAAACATACTCACTCCGTGCACTACGCTCTGTCAGCTGGGTCTAATCGTGTATGCATGACTGATCCGAATGAGCAACATGATCTCATCACCGACCATGACACCGTGTGCGCCCAGCAACAGTGGAAAAGCTTATAAACAAGTACATAAAATCTTAAAGGAAATTTAGATGTACGACGAGAAGTACATGTGGCCGACTCGCATGGAGAGCAGACGCTAGAGATGTCCAGCACAAATAGAGGCAAGATGTCATTGTAACATACCTTGGGTCGTATTTGAGGGCGGACATACACGCAGCCGAGAATATATCGAGATCGAAGTGGAAGTCATTGCCGGCCGGGGGGTCTACGAGAAAGTTACGTTTGTCCAGAGACAGAGTCAATATTTGAGCTTTTACCGACTCTTCATCGGCGAAACCCGCCCATAGGGGCATCATACTATTATCATCTGCAGGTAGAAAAAAAAAGATACATGTAGGCTTACCATGTATGTTCCAAACGGTGTATTTAACAATCCCTTAGAGTGCGATGGTTCACTGGTCATGCTCAATGCTAATGTAAACTTTCACCTGTTCCGTTGGTATACACGCATATCTATATGGGTAAGAAAAATATACCAAAATTCCTATCAGATATGTAAATTAGTTTGTCAAGTTTTCACTCAATATATGTACACATTTTTTTACGGCTCAACAACAAACGGCATTGATTTCTAAATTGTTGCAGCAGGTATATAAAATTTTCGTGCTCGCCTCATCTGTGTGTGTGATTTTCTTTCTTTCGGAAACACGAATACATTGCAGATCAACGAACAGGTCAAGACTAAAACCCTAAAACGTTACCATGTGTGCTAGCAGCCGACAATATACTATGTCTAAACACAAATGTCAACATCCCTCATACTTCGGATCACGTTGCATTATCTTGTACAACACTTACGTTGAAACACTCTTGCTTGTTCCTTCTCTGCTAAAAATTTATTCTGCTCTTTTTCCCAATCTTCGGTCATGCTGTCTACGGTACTCCGAACCTTGTTACCGAGGACAGCGACTGAAGAGTACAAAAAAAGGTGAGATTCTAGATAAAATTCTCTCGAAAACAAGTCAAATCGACGCCATAGCGTGTATCTAGCATTTGCCATGATTTGCGTGCAAGTGAGAGCGCGTGTGACAATGCACATTCACGTGTATGTATAAAAGAGGACTCTTGAGTAAATCACTGTACAAGATGTGCACATTTGAAAGCCGATATTATTATGTCTCAGCACAAAAAATCGAACTTCAAGGGTTCAATAGATAGAGGCGCGACAGATGTAATGCACATATAAAAAAGGTGAACAATTCTTAATTTGTACGCACGTATTGTTTACCTTAATTAAACAAGAGCATCAAACAAAACGCAGGAACGATGATTACGTTCATTAAATTTATGTACATAACAATCATATATTCAAAAATAGGTGGGTACATACTTGAACCCAGCAGATCGAAGCTGCCTTGTGCAGCAGCAGGTACTTTAGCGGCATCCGAGTCTCCCTCTGGAATGAATGAGTTTACTACGTTAATACCAGAATTTGCGTTTAGTTATTTTGTCAGCAAGCAACAATTAACTGTTAATATTTGAGGTTTAAAGCTTACTTCAACCAATAAACTCCCCCATAACAGCATATGTATTCAGCTCTTCTCCATTGTAACAACTGAAATCCCTTTCCCTCGCAAAAAAAAAGCCAACGATTCGGATTACATATAGTTTGGGCTTGCTAGAGGGTAAGATTGTCCGTACAAGTGTACTGAAGTGTTGTATGAGCGTGGCTTACGCTCAATTACAATAAACTGTCAGAGAATTTCGCGCCAGCATTCACATACAAGTAAAAGGTATACTTGCCGATTCCGGGTCACGCAGTATTGCAGAATTGCCGCTCGTTAAAATCTTTTCATTTAATGAGACATGCAACTCGAATTTCCGTACCTGTAGGTGCTACAGCAGTAGTGGACTGTTTGGCCTTGGTCAATATGTCGCTCGACATGACGGTTGCACTCTGTAGGGTTTTTTGACCGTATTCGCCTGCATTCTTGCTCAACTCACTCGCTTGCTCTGCCTGGGACGATATACATACACAATAGAGAAGCGCGGTTAACATCAAAAGGTGCAGAAAGTAAAAACAACGAGATTTTTTGCACTGGAGTTCTCCTAAACACGTGTTGGAGCCCTATGCGAAGGCACGAGTGTATTTGCCTAATATAGTAATACAGAGTCAATACAAATGGGCGGATATACAACTATAGGGGTATACGAAAAGTAGCTGTGTACATCATCGTGCGATACTAATTGAGTTATGGCAATAGCACTCAAACGCCGGACACTCGGAGTACAAGCCGTAGTGTACATACACATGGTTTGCGTTCTGAAACATACTCCACAAAACACCTGCAATCAGCCACGTACTGCTTTCTTGCTCATTTCCTGCGCTTGCTCCGCGGCCTTCTTGCTCATCACAGCCGCAGACTCCGAAGCTTTCTGCATGGAGGTCTGCGCACTAGACCACCACGACGAAGCCAAACTACGTATTTTATCTTCACTAACGGAGCTTCCTGTAGCTGTATTCGGATCACTGCCCTCGGTTTGACCGGTACCAGCTGTACGATTGACAAAAGTATTGAAGTTGAAAGCTCATGTCCTACTAGCTCAATCAAAAACAAATTGATACAATACAAGTACTGAAACAGACACTGAATAAAGTAAGTTAGATGATTTATAACATAAAATTCGTAATATGAAATCTTCTGAAGTACATAGACTTATAATTACGCATCTAAACATTTGTATACATAAGTACAGAAAATACAGACATAAATACAAACCAACATGCATGCATGCACATACATACATACATGCATACATACATACACGCATGTATGCAATGCATGCATACATGCATACAAACAAACATACACGCATATACACATACACACATACATACATATATACATACATCCAGCCATACATCCATACATACATAAATACACACATACATACATACATACATACATACATACATACATACATACATACATACATACATACATACATACATACATACATACATACATACATACATACATACATACCTACATGCATGCATACATACATACATACATACTACTTACATACATACATACATACATACATACATACATACATACATATATACATACATACATACATACA
>NW_014040078.1:35675-41620 GCF_001186125.1 Sphaeroforma arctica JP610
GTGTGTGTGTGTGTGTGTTGTTGTGTGTGTGTGTGTGTGTGTGTGTGTGTGTGTGTGTGTGTGTGTGTGTGTGTATGGCAATTAGTATAAAATTCTGTAATTCAAATATATTCACTTTTCCTGTATGGCTTATACATCATTTGAGCAAGTTATCGAGCATATTCTTGTTTATGTAATATTTTTGTATAACTGTGTGCCAAGTACGCTCGTGTTTCACTCTATATACATTCTATCCAGCAATTAGGCACGCGCCTTAAGATATACACTCATAGCAAGCGGGTTGGCGTATACTGCTGGATCTTGTGCGTTCGCCAACAACAAGCGTGACAAATCGTAAGACACACTTATCACAGCAGCTCATTTCAATTTCTCCACTAGTATGTACCAAAATCGAACGCCGACTATGTAACAGTATCGGTCACAATCAGGTTGTTTACTCATTTGGTGGTTTCAAACTTCGGCATTCAATTGTAAGACATTTTCATACCTGTATCATCCACCGCGGACGGCCCTGCCGCCACGTTAGTAGCCGCATCAACCCAGCTAGAAAACATGGTCTTATGTCTACAACTTTTTCGACAGCTATAAGTATGTGTATATGTGTACTGTACTTTATATAATATAAATCAAAATATGTAGTGCTCGTATGGTAATAAGTCTTTGTGTATTAAGAAAAGTACGTCAAGAGACACATAATTTATGTCGCCGAGCTTTGTTGTGATTGTGTACATAAATATTTCATTTTCAAGAGACAAAAGCCATAGCCCTGAATAATCAACAACAGCATCGTTTGAAAAACACAAGAGAAGAGAAGCATTTCAGGGTTTCTAAACCAATTTGTTTATTTTGTTTTTCTGTTTTTGTATGTATTTATCAATTAAAAATGTACATTGAAGGGCAAAATTGAAATACATGCATTTTTATTATGTACGTATGTATATATTTATGTCATACAAAGTGCTTTTCGCCGATTTGCCCGCATTAACTACGTCGACCACACGTTGCAAACCTATTCCATATTCTCACGAGCTCAACGTACTGGCAAGATACTTGTCAAATACATACATCCATGGCGTACTGCTGTATATATCCTTCCGATAAATTTATTGGTTTCCACGTAGTTTTCTATATATTGCTTCCCTTCGTGCAGGAATATTCATCCCAGTAGGTCTACTAGACTACGTACCAGTGTCCGTAACAAGCTTTCAATGGCAGTCGCTATGCGGCAGATGCAAAATACTACCCAATAGTCACGCCTGCTCGTAGTTATTCTCCTATTTTCCATGGCATTATATCGCACTGCTGGGACTTGAGCCTTCCGTCGTTTCTCGAAATCTACATTTAGCCCACAGGATTCCCAGTATAAGGTTAACGCCTGTATACATACGGTGCTGAATGCCTGATAGGAGTATTCGAAACAGTCGGACTCGTACCTATTAAGACGAAAAGAAACTTTAAATTTGTATCATTACGGAAACTTGCTTCATGTCAAAATCGTAGCATTTCCTGCCGTTGGAAAGGCGTATGCGAATGCTTAAGGACAACTTTCACAACAATCCTGCCTTTTTTTTTGTCAAACCCCCGTTAACGAACTGGTTATCACATATATTGTTGACTTTGAACGGAAACACAATTATGTATGTGAAGAGATCGGCTTTTATACAGATGCACCTAACGGTGTAGATAATGTATGCAATCCACTAACTCTGCCATGGGAAATACGAAATCAGAAATTTGCAAATTGGTAGAGGACATATAATGATCAATCAACAGGTTCGTGTCTGCCACTGCTAGATAATATATAAATTTGTTATCAAGAGAATTTGATACTATCTGATGTCTGTATGTGTCGTTCGAACTATACGTGGACAATACAACCTGTACGTATACTCAGACTAACCAATACGATAGAGTCCCATATGAAAAAGGTATGAAACATTCCAACAGAAGCACTCAATCTTTGGACGTAGTTTTTGGAACAGAGTGAGTCTCTCTTTCATTGCCATCGTCACCAGATTGTGTCCAGACACCATTAATATGACTGAAACACGGACAATGTAGGTGTGAATACCTTATTTTTCTACGCGATCTATCACCAGCTGCGTGGCAATTCATGGAAGAAATACTATAAATTTCAGTGCAGACAAATATATACAGATGTATGAATATCCACCTAAGTCACAAGCATCCGTGTCGAGCACATACCATGCTTCAGGTGATAGGATTTCGGGGCAAAAGGTCATGCGCTCAGTCTCACAGGCATCTAAGACCCCACGTTTGCTGTGTGTCTGCTGATATTTATCGAATAGGCGTCGGCACTGCTGCGACAACATATTCCGATTTGCCACAAAACATGGGGCAGTGAAAAGGACTGATCTTGTTGTTTGTGTATCTACAGGCATATCTGAACAGTACCTCGTTTTATCTCTGTTACACACAGTGATTGCGTGCTCGTGTAAACCCGAGAGAATCGTTAAAGTCGCGACAGGTACCACTTTGCCATCCGTGTACGAAATAAATTCTTTATACCTGGCCTGACATTTGACCGAGGCCAGAAACCATCTGTCGGTGAAACATGGTGCCGTAAATAGGCGCGACAAAGTTTGCACTTTGAACCCTTTACACATACTTATAGCCTCATCATCACAATCATATACATGACTGTTGAGCTCTTTTCTTTTTGAGGCACTATTGTGTATAGGATATGTAATCTCCATCTCGATGGGCTCGTTCTTGTGACCGGTCCTGCTTGACCTCCCATCGAGCAAATACATCTCATAGGTATTTTTACAAGCTACCGAGAGATGCTCAATATTTGATGTGAAGCATGCTAATGATAACAGGAAATGAATGGAAGCGGATTTATGTCTTGAACAAAATCCTCTAGCCTCCTGAGTACAAGTGCTATAGTCTAGAGATCGATTAAGATACTTTTTCTTTTGGAATGTGATATGTTTGTTGGATAGGTTGTTTTTTTTGCGCCTCGTATACTTATCGAACAATTGCCGACAATTGATTGAAGCTTTATCTTTTTGGCTGATGAAGCATGGCGCCTGAAAGATCACAGAGTGGGTGTATGGTGGGGGTAAATTCCCACACAACTTCTGCAAATCGTAGTCACATTCTTCGTATAAAATAAGGTCTTCATAATCGCGAAAGTTATGCCCTGTCGCACATGATATACAACTTCCAAATACCAAAACTATCAAAGCTGCGACTACTTTCATGATAGCTGTTGTTGTTGTATACTTATCGTGGTATTAAAGTGCAGCAGGTCAGAATTGGCAGTTCTGTAGAGCGATTCGGCGGAATATGTATCATAAATACGAAAAGTCGATTCATAAATGAGAACTTGAGAAGATTTTTCAAAAACAAAATATATATATAAATTTTAGCGATATGTATATGAGTTGCTCTTTGTAGACTGATTAAATTATAAACCCAATCACATTGAAGGTTGCATTGTTCAATTTTCAGAAGGCTATGGTTGCATTGGTTGGGAAGTTTACAACTTCGTAATACATACTTTTTTTTATTACTATTTTCTTTTCAATAGAGGCTCAAGAGAGGCTGTTGTCAGAATTTTAATTGACCTGTCGATACAAGCTCATACGCACTACTATCGATATTGCATATGCACAAGCCGGGGTTGTATGGGAATATATGAGGTAGTTAATAATTTTCTCAATGTACGGCTCTTCGAATCATTTGCACGTACGTGTCGGAATATTTCTCTGCCGATTTCTGCCAAGAGTGCTCTCCCACCCACTTGCACACAGGAAGCACAGTCGAGCTCGAAAATTCAAGGTCCGTAAGTTCTCGAAGACGATGCAGCTCGCGTGAATAATGAAGAAGAGGACTTCGACAATATAGGGGGAAGAGTTCAAGAACTTTTGTTGATAGCGAGAGTTAGATAAAAAAAGAGAGCGCAGAATATATACAAGTCTTCACTCTTCCATTTCTTTGGGTCCACCTTCATCGACCACGGCCATTTCGCATTGTGCGTCCGCTGTAAATGTACTATTGTCTACAGCGGTTGTATCAGCCAGTGGTGTGAGCGTATTATTACTAAGTAGTGTGTCCACATTTGGTGTAATACTATTCGTAACAGTCGTCGGTACCCAAACGGCCGCAGGCGTGCGGTTGCCCTGCTCAGGCACCTGCATGCAATAGTGAGAATAATAAAAACTTACCATTTGAAGATTATTATGATTTGATAGGTATACAAACTTTAAAAACCTTCATTGGCATGACTGCTATAATGATACCAAAAGGTTAATTTCTAAAGACGCAGGAGGCTCATTGTCGAAAGTAAAGCAGCAGACCACATAGCCCCTGCGTAGGAACCACGCACGCAGAAAACGAATGGGTTCCTGAGACTCGGCGACAAAATTGCAGTGTGCGTTGAGAATAAATGAACTACTTGTACAGCGTGACGACGCCTATCTACTAGTCTAGTCAATTGGCCTGAATAGTATCAAGCACCGATAAGAGGATCGCGCAGACAAGTGATGTATAGATACGATCACGTAAACCTCGTACTAACGCTACCTGACTCATTCCTGACGTAGAGACGTCCGGTGTTGTTGACACTGGTACCATACTGTTTACCCTAACCAGCTGCGAGTGGAGTAATATAGTACGTGAGTAAAGAAAACTACGTCGGAATGCATATAAAATACCCTTGATTTAGTTCCTCATCAAGAACTTTTTTTTCTGTCCCTGTGTGCCTCTTAATATTCTAGGTCTATTCTCGTTATAGCTTTAAGTATCGCAAAATCCGATCAATGAAAGGTACGATTCGGCGTCGGAAAGTAAGCCTCGTGATACGAAACAAAAACTTAGAACTAACCCGAACCCTGAGGGGGGATGGCGAAGGTATGTGGCTATATGCAGGTGGTGAACATTAACATCGTCGACTGACCAAACGAGAGCACAAGGAAATGCACGAGTCATTCTGATAACTTGTTCAATATAATCCACTACCAATAACGTAGAAGTATGGGCGCCGATGTAAGCTCACCTTCTCAAACCCTCGTAAAAACTTGAGGGGGTCTTTATAATAACGATCCGGCTCGCATAGCAATTCACATATCCTTTGTATCGTGAACGGGGCGCTGTCAGTGACACGAGTGTGCGTGAGTACGTTATGAGTAGCCACACGTGTTCGTGTACAATGAAAAGAAGTAAGTCTGCTAATTAAGAAAAAAGAAATCTAGCACAATTCCGTCTCATTCTCTAAGCTTAACCGCGGAGAAATTATCGTTACAATCTCGTTACAACCAAGGCGGTCGGGGCAAATTTTCATCATTATTTGAAACAGTGGTTACACCGCAAAACGAATGGAATGAGTAGATAAAAAATCAAAAAGGAGTTAACATTTGAGCAGAAATAGGTCTACAGGACGAGTGTCTAGTCATTTAACTAATCACACTTTCAGCCTTCATAGGTATTTACATATGAAACACATGTTCATTTTCGGAACGATATGATATGGGGATAAGTTAGATACATTGATACATACTTTGTAAACAAGCATAATGGGCCTTCGATTGTATTCATGGCTTCAGCAACATCTCTCGGATTGTCACCTTGTAACTTCAACACAACCTGTCCGTGATGATTCGGAATAACTATTAATGACTTCGAAATGAATCTACAAATTCAATGTGGTATGCAAAACCATGATAAATGCGACACAAGGCGTGGCGGTGAGAGATGTGTAAAAATCCTGACAACCACATGATAAAACTGGCAAATGAAACTCTTCAAACGATAAGGGCACACAAACTCCGTATTGAAAGCACACATATTCTCACTCCTTGTTAAACTATCCTAAAAGAATATATGCATATACGTTAGTGTGTATGTCTTTATGCAAAACTCTCTCAAACACACAAAACACCCACACAAACACCATCAAAAACACACACAAACACACACAC
>NW_014040078.1:48891-56377 GCF_001186125.1 Sphaeroforma arctica JP610
GTTGTTTATTAGTAGATATATATATATATATATATATATATATATATATGAATTTTGTGTGCGCTTTTTTATATGTATACAGCTGACTAATTTACTTGGCACTCCGCATGTTCTAAGACAAAATCCTCGGGTATATGGGTTCAAGGTACGCAGAAGTACAGCAGCGAGTATACGAGAATGTGCAGTTGTGCGCGCGAATTATAGTTTAAAGTGAGTGGAATCTGGGCACTCCGGATGTATCAATACATGAGCATACGGATATTGTAACATGTACGAGTGTGTAGTAAACAAAAGTTGTATTTCTGTGTGCGTAATTCGTATGGACACAGGGGTCTCGCACTTATGTGCGTAGACACCCACAACACGAGTGCTTGTTAGAGAGACCGTTTTTGGGATTGTATGTGCTATGATCTCAACATCGGTAGACATGCAAATTGTATCCATAAAGATTGTCGAATGTTGTTTTATTATTGCATTGTACGGACATGCCAAGGGATGCATAGGTGTCTACTCGAATCTTTAGAGCACCCCGATACTTTAATCATCCCCGTACTTTAATCACCCCCGCCCCCCCCTTGCACACACCTCACTCAATTACATGCGCACTCATGGTAGCATGTCATTTCATTTTCACTTCCCATTTGTAGAACTGGATAGCGACGGTCTCTACGCGTTCTTCCGTGATGCCAAGGAGTGTATCGGCGTGCGTTCGTATCTCTTCAGCACGCTTGGATTTACGGCAGTCACCTATGCGACCGGAGCGTTGGGTCTTTGGGGTCCGAAGTTTATTGTGGACGGTACGGCGCACACCCCGTCTCCTATGAGTACGGCCGAGGCCAGTATGATGCTGGGCGGAGTGACCGCAGTGAACGGCGTGGTTGGTATGTATACAAGGCAATGCTGCGCGAATAAACATACTAGTTTGATGTTTGAGAATCATGTGAGAATAGCCGAGATCTTTCGGTTTTGTTTGCGGCTGAGGTATGTATGGCGTTAGTCGAGTTGATTGCGATGGAGGACGTGGTGACTGGCAAGTGCACAGAGGATGTCTGTCTTTGTAGTTTTGCTGATGTTCGTGTGATTAGCTTGTGTAAAGTGTATATGGTTGACTACGATGTCAGATGATTGACTCGATAGCTGTCGCCGCTGAGTACGGCTGGGACCAGGATGATGCTGGCCGGAGAGCTGCGATATACGATGTGGTTGATAAATGATATTATCTTTGGTTGCAGCGAATATACTGGTATTGCGATGTATAGACTATATATCTTCATTATTTTCTTGAGTGCACATGAAGTCGCCTGTGAGAACTGGTGAAATTTATAGTGATCGGTGCAACGCACTTGCCTAGATTTGTGTGTCTGTGGCAGAGGGATGTGCCGAGCTGGTGTTTTCTTGAGTGTATTCGTGACGTCTTGTGTGCTATTATGTATCTTCGTGAAGACCTTCGTAGGAAGCTCATACTCGAACTTCTGTATTAGGACCAACTTACGCGTTTCTGTAATTTGAATTATGTTTCGGACTCCCATCGCAGGTACCATCTGCGGCGCTGTATTGGGCGCGTGGCTTGCAAAGTACTCCGAGCGTGCTGATCCTCTGGTCTGTGGTCTTGGTTTGGCTGTAGCTGGCCCGTTCTGTGCATTAGCCTTACAGTTTTTCCAGCATGTACGTAATATTTGGATACCACCTTCCATGAGACCATACTCCTGCATATCCGTGTATAAAATACAAGCCGCATCTTCGGACGCATTATCCATACGATAGCCGACGTGGGATATTATTGTAGTACTGCAGATGTGATCGCGGGGTGTACAATTTGTAAAAGAGGTTTAAATTGTTTGTACAACTGACTAATTGTGTGGACGTGATTGTAATATACAATTTGACTATATGCACTGTTGACTTCATCTACGTATCTACCTAATGCTGTACATATGACATGGTTAGGTATCGTCTTCTCTAGCAGGAAGTATGTCTGGTTTATGCTCGTGGTCAGTGTGGCGTACCGTTTGCTCGGGAATACGAGCAGGATAGTTATGAAGTCCACAGGCATATGATTTTGGATGTTTCATGTTTCTGACTTTACCATGCACCCGATGCATACATATCTGATCTCATATATCTGATTAAGATTCCCAAAACGAGTTGTGCGTTTACCCTCCTTCTATTTTTTTTCGACTCGGACTGTGCAATCGGTGGGAACTGTGCTGTCTGCCGCTCTCTCTATTCACAGTGTTAAGTCGACCGATGCTCCGGGGTCATGTGAAGGCTTTGTCGTTGGCGTGTATGTTCAGACTTGATTACAGCGGTGCAAACGTCGGGTGACGTTTGAATGCCTATATGTTATACAATGTCTCTGTGTAGGTAACATATATATCTCACACCTGCCCTTTAGTACGGGCACTCTCCTGTGACACCTCGCTCATTTCTGACAGCAACTTTCTTCTACGTGCAGAATGTCACATTGGCCTGGGTGTTCATATTTATATCTGAATTTGGTCTCTGTCTCAATTGGGCGCTGAACGCCGCGATTCTCTTATCGGTTATTGCACCAAATCGGCGATCCACAGCTGAGGCTATCCAGATTTTGCTATCTCATATCTTTGGAGATGGTATGTATACAACAAAATGGGTGCCCCTCACAATTGTTTGCCAGTAAAGTAACACGTATATGACGCTATTGCTGTGTGCGCAGCCATGTATGCGTATTCTAAGATATGGCTTAATCGTTTTTGATTGGTCTGCGCCGCATGTTGAATGCTATTACCGAACACACATGAAGTTTTGTTATACTCGCGAGTCCATGGCCTAATGCAGGGGAGGCACATCCGTCAGCTCATATCACAAATGTCTCTTATTCTCATCAATTTGGTTATCATGGACGTGTTGCCTATCACGTGGTCTAATGTAAGGAAATGCACACAAAATGCAAAGGGAAGTTTTCTGCTCATCTTCTCTCTTGCTCCTTTGACGCAAAACTTCGGCATATTTGGTGAATTTGTTTTTGTTATTGGATACATGCTTGGGTCACTGTAATAAAAACAAACTCTTCATTTGAGCAATCTTACCAAGTTGTCCTTTTTGGTTCGTTCCGCGCAGTCCTTTCACTTATGGTACTAGTTATATGTGAAGCACATTGCTATTCCCTGCGTTCCATTTTTTCACGCATCATATTTTGAAGCCTACAGTATGGATATGGCGACCATCTAAGACATGGACGAATAGATTCATTTCCAATCAGCCAGGATATCACGTGCTCACCCTACTGTTCTACCTTTGGATACTTTGTGACAATTCGTTGTATTGATAACGAACAGCGCTATCACCATATGCTGTGGGCATAGCTACGGATGCACTTGTCAATAAGGGAATATCCAGGCCTGACGCAATGCGGATCTCACTCCAAAGTTGCAGCGCAGTCGCAATTCTAGGTTCGCTGTGCTTCTTGCTCTGTGCAATATACTATCCCAGGGATAAATCACGCGTGAAAAAGCAAGAGAGAGCTGAATAAACCTGAGCGAGAAGCTCCAGGGGGTCGGGAGATTGAATATTATAAGAGAACAACCTTAAATAATTGAACAATCACGACAACATTGCGTAGCATAGTACGGTGTACTATCATACTAGTGCCAAATGTGGTCTGATATACCACTTTAATCAGCCACCAGTTTATGTCTAATCACAAATAAATTTTTGGCCAGGCGCGCACCAGTGATAGCGACTGTCTGTGTAGCTACTGTTATTACATAGAAGCGAATCCCTTCGAGTTGACAACTACGCGACACGGCAAGTGGTACATTCTGAATGTCAGTATTGAATCGGACACGTTGGATAACGTATGACCATGACCAACTTCATTAAAATAGAAATGAGTGAGTATATACTCTCATAAGTATATACATTTTATCATTCCAACTACGAGAGCTTCGAATGACTCAACAGCACTCAGCAATACCCCACACAAAACGCGGAAAGAATTTGCAGCACTTTTTTCCCCTACTTTAAAGGTCGTATCCCGATTGTCGTCTCTCCTCCAGGAAATTTTCATTCAGAGGCGTTTGTCGCGACATTATAAGATTTTCCAAAAAGACTGACAAACAATTTTAAAGCTGCCGATTACCAGAGGCGAGCAATCTCCATAGTGACCTGTGACTTTATTCTCACTTTTTATATGTAAATAAATGAGCTAGCCGCTGTGAACCTCTTCTCCCAAGCACCACGCGCCCTAAACGTTGGGCAGAGCCGTCGCATTGACTACAAGGTTTTCAAGAAGACTAGTAGAGGTTTTATTTGCATGTTATTCTGCGTGGACTAGTTCACTTGCCAAGCGCATGGAGCAGCCTTGCGGCACACGGGAAAGACCGCTGTGGACACGTTGTCTCTACAAATTTCATCAACTTGCTAATTATGTACCACACATACTGCGGCTTCCTGCGGCCGTCGTGCTATTAAAACAGTATAAGTTATCCTTTTGTAGCACGTATTACTGTTGATTATACTCAGTCTACCACTGCGGCTAAAATGCTCCTAGATAGGGGCGCCACCATTAAATCTCTTAACACCACTGTAGAGTTTGAGAGTAGCTATCAAGATACGCCCAAAGGAAGCAATAGGCCTTTTCTCAAGTGCGAACCTCTCAGCTAGGTAAAGTTCTAAGCTGAAGGATTCGCATCGAGTATTTATTTGTGTTTGGTGTTTCTACACTAGACTCAAATTCTACTTCAGTGTTTCTCTCTCACACAGGGTCCCGGTATCATCTACTGGTAATCCAGCTATATTTCTGATGACTCTAATATCAGAAATATTGAATCCGGACCCCAGAGCTCGGTATATAAAAATCCTGCGGCTATGGGTTTTGAGGTTTTCTGATAATTTGGTCGAGCCTACACCAATCCGGCTCTGTGCTATGATTGTAACAAATACGTACATGTTCACATTGCTCGACTACCGCACTGACGGCTGTCTCTGCCCTGTCTGCCCCGGTGGCCAAGATTTCACCACCAGTCACTTTGCCTGCATCCAGCAACTGATCAAATGCATCCTGGTAGGCCCAAAACTGCCTCTCATTGGCCCTGATCTCCTCCAGCAACTACAGGAGCGCCACGACTTTCATGGTATCTGGACCCTCCACGAACACCTTGGATCTTTTCTTCAGCATGTAGAACAACCCCTGTACCCACACACGTCTCTGACATATCAACAGATGTCTCCTATACCCCGGCTAATCACGCTGTTGAAGTACTACTTCCAAATTTCGGTCCGAACCAATCCATCGCGCCTGTTGGTTCCGCCTATGATACTTTCAATACAGGCAAACCAGCACATACCGAGTGCATCCGTGGTCTGGTGCGGCATCGATTCACCCCCAACCTCGCTCCTCAACCGAATTATGACGGATAACCTGGTCCTACTTGGCATTTCGTACTCTGCACTAACCAATTCCACAGCACTACACGATAAAGACCCGATCCGAACCACAGAGGTGGGTACGCTATTTAGTAGATCAGAAAGCGAATACGTGGCACACTCGATGGTGTCGGTTTTTTGTCAGCACCGACCTGAATTGACCCAGCGCATATCCTACAATGTCGACTCACTTGGTCCAAGCTTCAACAGTGAATTTACTGTCCACTTCTTCCCATCGATCTTCCCCGAACCACTACAACGGCTATGAGAGCCATACCATATGTACAAAGATTGTAACTTAACTCCTTTGAAATAAATAATATTATCCCTAACTGCTACAGCCCCCTAACTTTGTACTTCTGAGCCTGTGAAGGAGTGGAAAGTGACATCTTGCAGTACTAGATTTTTGAGGTTGGTGTTTTTGTACAGGGAAAAACTTGTCCCTTGAGAGGTTGAGATGTAAATCCTGCCACCATTATCGATTCTTACATATATCCTATTTTTTATCTATTCTTACATATTACCTAATTATAAATTATGCTTTGACGGGAGTTCTCAGCCACACTCATCCGAGTCAGTCTTGACCTGCACTCTCGGTTGATCCCAACTTGGCTTAGAAAAACTCATCTCAACGGTGGTTCTTCAACCGAGTCTTTGGTCCTTACTTATCCCTTGGTTTAGTTCCCCGCATCGTGCGCACCTTGTTGCTTGTTGATCGCTCATCAGCGTTTGTTGTTGATGACTTCGTCGGTCTGGATTGCCTTCGCTTGCGTCTGGTGCATTGTTGGTTGTTTCGTACGTCCAGGTATGCTCTCCATCTGTCCATTAGGTACTTCTGGGATCCATCACCATGGATGGACCAGTGGTCAAGTATCGAGGAGAATTGAGTCTCCTCTGTTGGTTGTACTTTGCTATTGGGGGTGGATTTCTCCAAAGCATTAGCCTTCTTGGCTAGTCCAATTATTTCATCACTGACCGAGTTGACTCCGGGGGTCTAGTCTCATCATGGTTACAGACAAAGTACCCGTTGCTGTATGGTCCTCCATATAGTGCTGCTATTTTATCCATTTCACCTTGGTAACGAACCATTACAATGTCCCCTTCCTGGAAGTGTACGTACTTTTTTTCGGTATTTTCGGCCATATTCTGCGCGCACTTTCTCTTGATATTATGCAACATTTGGTCTAGTTGTGGTATAATCGACTTTTCTAGGTTCTTCAGTCGTGTTTCCCGTGGTACTGTTGTGCCATGTGCATCGACTAGCGTGTTGTAATCGATTAGTTAGTTTTGTCTTGGTACATAGTACACATTGAATTGTGGTGATTTGTGTCGCCTTGATGAACGCAGGCTGCGCATTTGAACAAATGGGAGGCGTGAACATCAGTTGCCTGGGTTTTGTTCAACGGATTTTCTCAGTAAGGGTATGAGGTCTCTATGTTACCGCTCATATGCCTCCATTGCCTTGGGTTGATACGGTTGGGATACTAGATGTTGTGACGCGGCTTGCTCAATAATTTTTGAAACGATGTCATTCACATATTGTGTACCCTGATCTGTTTGTATGACTCGTGGAAAGCCATGTTCTCACATGATTGGAACGAGTGTTCGTGCGACAGTTGCAGCCAATTTCTTCATGATTGGTCTGCGTATGGAATATGATGAGTGTACATTGATCCAAGCTAGGACGTATGTGTTACCTCTGTTCGAGTCTATCTAGAGATCGCTGGTGTCCACTTGTATCTTATTGCCTGGAAATGCGGCTGTTTTTGATTGTAGCGGGTGTAAGCCTTTCTTGTGGATTTTGTTCTTGAGCGGAGGGGGTTGTACGCTAAAGGTAGGTGTGGACAGAGGTGGGGCAAAGCGTACGGGATAAAATGTGAGCGAGTGAACCGGTGGGCTGTACGGTGACAGGAGGTGTAGAAGGTGGGGCCATCATGGGGCACGAAAGGAACCCGACAGCGTGGTGGGGAGACGCCGTAACCCATATTAGGCTCTATGTTATAAACGTACTCTTAAGCAGTACGTAAACTATAAACGTACTCTTAATAGTACAAGGAACTTAAGTTTCCTAAATGGGTTT
>NW_014040078.1:57621-69095 GCF_001186125.1 Sphaeroforma arctica JP610
TTTGTGTAAGAATGATCGGGACTGCCTCTTGGTAAGAGCCTTATTATCCTTGATTACACAGGACGTACCTCTAGCTGTTCTTTATTGAATAATTCTCATTAGAAGTACTAAGTGTTCATGATCACATGTCTAATTTGTAGAAAAAATGTTTTAGTTTCAGAGATTATAAAATTAGTTTAGAATATCCTACATCTACTATCGTCTCAAATAGGTCCAAGTAAATGAGTCATACCAAATACTCAGGCTATTAGAGCCATCAAAGTGAATATTGGAAAAAGAACTTGTATTAAATTATTTTAAATACAAATAAAAACCAATGTGTTACCTCGTTTGTTCTTGATATTTTAGACTGACCGGAGGCCGTATTTCTACAGCCGTCGGAAAATTTGTAAATCGTAAAGGCGACGATGCATCCAAATCTCATGTGCGGAAATATTTTTCTCGGGTTTGCGACGCCAGATTCGGTGTGGGGAGAAGAGGCGAGAGTTCTTTAGCGGAGTGTGATTGCGTAATGTATCTGCAAAGTCTTTAGCGATGCCCCAGAGGGGAAGGGACATGCCGGCCTCGATCAAGAGACAGTGAACGAGATTGTTTAGTGTCTCGTGTTGTCGTTCGACTGTGGAGTTCACTTAAACATGTACATATATCGAAAGAAATAGTACACATGATATAAATATAATTCTGGAAAGTTTTACGTGAAGTCAATAAGGCCGAACATCTCAGGGACATCAATAAGACCGAACATCTCAGGTGACGTCAATAAGACCAAACACCTCAGGTGAAGTCAATAAGATCGAAAATCTCAGGTGACGTCAATAAAACTGAACTTCCGCAGGTGACGTTAATAGGACCGAACATCTAGTTAAATCTAGAGAAAATAAACACAAGTAAGTTTTCACGTGACTAAATAAGTTTCACCAACAAGCATCAAATAAACCGTCACGATCACAGAAAGGAACGTAACAAGCTACCTCACAACACAGCACGGTGAACACTTCCCACGGAAGTGCAGCAAAGCGTGATTACGACAAAAGTATGTATATATAAATTAATTATTATTTTTTGACAAAAATGCAAAAACAAGAGGAGTGAAGCGCTTATTCGCACCGAATATAGCACGTCTTTAATAGTAACCTGTGCACAGATAACTCAAGTTGCCATCAGCAACCAGAGCAGGAGTGCATGGTGGTGAAGGGGGTGATGATAACGCAAGTGGTGCGGGTGACAGCCCAGCAGTGGGGCTAAACCCAGGTAGGGGCATGTAGCCAGCAAACACCTAGTGGGGTACCTACACAGGTATCAGCAATGCGCCTAGAAATAGAAAAAAGACATTTGTCAAGACTTTGTCCTGGTTAGTAGGTTTGTAGCCAAATTGGAACAAACAGCACCAGTAGCCATCGCGAGTCTACACAAGATGAGAGTAGGCATTCACGACCAGCAACCAGAACGTCGCATGCCGCTAGTAGACTCAGAACTCAGTTTTAGACAGATATAACCTGAGTAGAAGTAAGTTTCTTTCACCCTCTTCAGAGGAGTTATATTTGTGTTCTTATATTCTTAGTGGCGGGATCACTGTTTAATCATAATGGGTGTCATACGTATAATAGGTGTCAAATGTATAATAGGTGTCATATTTTCTGTGACACTTGCTGACAGTCCGGGGTACCGAACTGCCCGTATTTTTTACTTGTGTTTTTGTCTTGTCCTAACACTTCCCTGGTATCCATATACTGATCCAGTCGAGAATACAATCTCTAATATTTACTTGTGCACAGTAATGTTCTCCCCTGGATTGTTTCTTTACTGAGTTGTGGGGATGATAGTAAAATCATAATCCCTAGGTGATGCTCTCCTCTGGAATTTTCTCTACTGAGCTGTGGGGATGATGTTGAGCATTTCCGAGGTATGTTTCGAGTGTGTGGGTCTTGCGGTATTCTTAGTAAGAATATTGGCTTGATTGTCACAAGAGCTAAAGCATAGTCAGCATCAATCACCCCCATTCCCTGAAGCTGCTTGATGTGATGAACCCTGGTATCAACGTGTTTGAGGTGTTTTGTTGGACTAGTGGACTCTATCGCATGCAAGGCTGACTTGCTGTCGCAATATAGAATAGTAGAAGCTGTCTGTGGAGAGCCGAGTTCATCAAGGAGGTGCGTATCCACTGAATGTGTTTAGCGGTTCCCGAGGCGGCATTGTATTCTGATTCGGCAGTACTTGTGGATAAGACTGGCTATCGGTGTGATTTCCATACGACGGGAATTTTGTTAATATGTAGGACGTATCCAGTGGTTGATCGGCGTGTATCAGGGCATGCGGCATAATCGGCGTCGCAGATGCCATCAGCGATAAGTGGTCCTTGCTGGTTTGCTGGTAGTGATACGCCAGGCGGAGGTTGGGCATAGATTTAAGGTACGGTAGAATACGTAGCGCGTCAGACGGATTCGCCATATATTTTGCCAGTGTGTTGAGAGTATATGTGATATCTATGCGAGCGAGTATTGACAAGTATTGTACTGTCCCGATTAATTCACGGTATGCGTATACAAAGTTCGGGCCGGTGTTTTTGCTGATTGGTTGTTGAGTTGCTGGAATAGGTGCTGGGTGACATTCCTAAAGCCATTGTGGTTCTCCTAGGTCTTTGCAACTGAATTTGTTTTCAATGAGTTGTTTGAATGTCTGAACGTCTGCTGCTGTTTGTCCACAAACAATGAGATCGTCGACATAGAGCAATACAACGCACTTGAGCTCGTATGTGTCGGCGATGAAGAGGCAGGGATCAGATTTTGCTTCCTTAAATCCTATAGTGAGTTACTGTAAAAGCATCATCAGGTAGATCGTCCGGATGAATGAGGTCGTAGGTACCGGTCTTTTTAAGACTTGCTAGTTCCCGCTCCATAGACGCCCGCCATAATTCTGCATTGGCCCCTTATAGTGCTGCACGTATGGTAGTAGGAGTGAGTGAATTCTCTTGGACGGCAGTACAGACACTATAGATCTTGCGGACTGTGGCTGTGTACATTACCTGTTGCCTGTTGTGCTCCCCGTCCAATAGTGTTGACTTTGCTGGTATTTGGGTCTTGATGTGGATGGGGAGATCGTGGACTGTGTATTCGGCTGTGCTGTCAGGGTCATGGATGTAGATAGCACTGGTGGCGCGCAGGCTAGTCATCAGCTTGTTAGTACTTGTCTTGGCGTGTTGGTGAGCCGCGCGTCTGAACTGGTTTTCTGCTTTGTTTTGTTTGTGTGCTCGCTTAAGATGTGTCGATCACGTATGCTGAGTTCTTTTGTAGTAAGGTCTAATGTTGGCAAATTACGCCTATCTTGTCCGATGTTGTCAATATCAAGTGCCCAAGTGACATGTTTTGTGCGAGGTTGGTTGCCCAAACTGGCGATGGATGATACCGCTGGTACTGCTGCTGTGGCCTGTGACTCCCCGTGCTTCCTGGAACATCTGTCGTTGGCGGCGATACGGTATGATTCTGATTGGTTGTTGTATTAGGCGAGTCTGTGGAGACTTTGCCAAATTGATTAGTTGCGTTGTATGTTTTCATCTGCTTTGCACGTGTGTGTGTCATGCGCATGTTCCCTGGTAGTGTAGGTTTGTTGAGATTCCCGGTATCACTACGCGGGGAAAGGAGTAGGCCTTTTAGCGCGCGAGATGTTAGATGCTTCGCAATATGTGTGCTTAGCTCATCATTGATAGTAGACTCAATAGTGGGCTCGCTCGGTGTTGCTTTGTCCAGACTAGGGACAGTTGCTTTGTCATAAACAATGCTGGGTGTGGGCACTGAGATATGCTTTGCGAATTTGTTGGCGTAGCGGCGTTTGTTTATTGCGTAGTGTCTTGCGTTGTGGTTGCGTTCGGTTGCGTGATGGGGTCAGTAGAAGGTATGGCACCGTCATGGGAACTGGTGTTACTGTCTTCTAGGTGAGTTCGCGGATTGTGGGAACATCCTCGACTTTGGTTGCAAATGTTGGGACCGGTGTGTTGCCTACCATGAGCCAAGTCAAGAATACTAAGTAGTTGAATTTAACGTCCCTTGAATAGCAGATTCTCCCAGATTTGAGGTTGAGTATGCGACACTCATCATAGTATTTAGAGGTATCGTCGTGGCCCAGGTATACACCGATGAGCGCCCTGTCGTCCAATTTCAAGTGTTTCGGTTTCTCTCCGTAGAACAACTCTCATGATGTTGCGACTTATGACTACATATTGTGCTGCTTCCGCCCACACACACTCGGGTTGGTTGCTGTCGTTCAGAAGGCTGTTGACTGTGTTAATGATAATGCTGTTTGTCCTTTCCACGAGACCGTTCAATGCGGGTGAATTGGTGGGGTGTATGAGTAATTTTAATATGGTGTTGAGTATTAACCTTGTTGAACTCGGCAGAAATGAATTAACCGCCTCGATCACATTTAAGCTCTGTTAATTTTGCAAGCTTTGCTTTGCCTACTTTAGCATAGAATTGGTCCAGTGTAGCGGTGGCATCATCTTTGTGTTTGAGGGTAAAGAGGAAGATCATGTCGCAGTTGGCATCTACGTATTTGATAATTGATATGTAGCCATTTGGTGTTACGGGAAATCCTATCGAGAGGTCAACGTGGGATACGGTTCCTATTGGTGAATATGTGTTTGAATGTTTAGCTTTGTCTGATATTGGACGGCGTCGCATTTTGCCTTTTACACAAGGAGTGCAGAAGGTGAGGTTGTTTGGGTGCGCTACTACATTGGCTTCCTTGAATAGTAAGTCATCCGTGGGAGGCACTGCATGCTTGGGGTTGCCTATACGTGCGATGCATATGTATCGCCATTAGGTGGGCCGACTGGCTTTGTGCCGTTCTTGAGGAAATTATTTGCTATTGTGCGAATGATTTCCACATGGGAATGCAGTTGGAGTAGAGTTTGCTTGTAGTTGCGTGTACCTGGTCTGAGTGGGAAGACCACAGTCATCAGATCGTTCTCTCGTTCCAACTTTAGAAGGGCTTCGCGCCAAGTCTACTTCCTGAATGGGATGTTACCGTATAGGTGCTTGCCGAGGTCGCCATGATTGTTTGAAAGCATCAACAAGTCGTGCGTCCGGCTCTAGACTGCAATATACAGGTTCTTGATGGTTGTTGGCGGATGCAAAGATGTCTATATCGACATCACCAAATATATACAGTACGTGTGCTTGATATAGACCAGGATTTAGTTTGTAATTATCGAGATCTGGTGTGGGTGGGTTAGGAATAGAGATATTATTTTTGAGTAGTATTGTTTTCGAAACATAAGAATGTGCATGTCCTAGCTTTATATGCCATTCATCCAGTGATTTACGAGCAATGTTGCCAATGCAATATTGGCCACTGATAAGTGTACACGATGTATGATTTGGTTGTTGTAAATAATATGACATTCTTTGGCTATGTTTATATCGGTTTCCGGCGGGAAATAGATACCGTAACCGTTTTGTTGTAGAAGCTGTACATAGAGTATATTCTGTGTAGCTTGAGGCATGTTAAGCACTGAGCCTAAACCCGGAAGCATACCCCGTTCATGTAGAGTAACTTGTGTCCTGTCGGGGAATTCTACTATGAAATCCCCTTGTTCTATGTCAATGATTGACTCCCGTTGTTGTGCTGCGGATGTGAACCATGGCACCGGAATCAATAAGGGATGCTGTAAGGTGTTGGGCTGTGGGTCCCTCCGGAGTAGTGTTTACTATACTTATCCGGTAATGACATTCGGGTGGTGGTGTGGAGTCTTGGTGTGGAGTATCTGTGATTGAGCTAAGTACAATATGATCACCACCGTGTTGTCGGACCCCGTGGTTTCACTTGAAGCATGCTTGGTCATTATGACCTTCCATATTGTTGCATTTTCGGCATTTGAGCGTTTTGCGGTCGACAGTACATTTGATGCCCATGTGATCTTTCGATCCACACTTGCGACAAATTGAATTTGGACAGCTGAAAAGTAAATGCTCATTAGTGTTACAAAGGGGACAGTAGCGTTCGCGTTTGGTACGGTTGCCGATGCCACCACTGGTACCATTTCCATTGCCCAATTGTGTTTTGACTGAGTTGATACCGGAGGGGGTAGGGGTGGACATGAATTGATGGTCACCCTCGAATTTCAGAGTTTGCTGGTAAACATCCTCGAGGGTGAGCTTGTGTGTGTCGGTTACAAAAATCCCGGAGCGGAGAAGGTCATAATTGTCGCCGAGACTGTATGGTAAAGCACATATGAGGTACTTGTCGGGGATGACTTCGCCAACATCGAGTAGTCCCTGTCGTATAGGTTCCAGGGCTTACATGTTTGACTCAGTAATACTAATGGCAGTGAAGTTAGTGAGTTTCTTCATTTTTGCCCAGAATCGTCAGTGGAATCCGGTGTTGTTCGTGATACAGATGTATTCGAAGAATTCCCATGGTGCTTTAGATAGGTGGTTCTTGTATACAGTTGTGATGAGCTTGTCGTCAATAGAGTCGATCATGATTCTTCGACACTTCGAATCGGCAAGAATGTCGCTGCAGCTGCCAACTGTAGAGTCGGAACACTTGTGATGGAGACGATGAATCACGCCGAAGTGTTCGAGATCTAGTTTGAGACCAATAAACCATGCACCAAAGTTTTCATAGTTCACTAGTTTGCCGCGTCAATAGCTGTCTTTGTATTTAGGGCAGTCTGAGGCGGAATAGCCCGGTGCTTCGGGGCTATAACCGTATTGGTCGGCGTAACTATCATACTTGCGTGTCTGTTTGACGTTTTGTTTTATAGTATCGTGCGCGGTTTGGAGTTCGATGCGAAGTTCGTCTATCTCAGCTCGCATTGCAGCTAGATTGGAAGTGGAGCAATTATCGAGATGTCTTTGGTGTCTTTGAGGAGGGTGTCGCCACGTAATATTTTGTGGTCATTACCAAGGTCGATGTTGTGTCTTTTGTAGCTGTCTATCTCAGTCTGAAGATCTGAGTTGAATTTCTTGGTGGATTGTGCGTTGTTCTTTGCAATGGTGAGGTGTGTTAAGGTTCGAGTTGTGGATCCAAACAATTGATCGGCTGGTATGCGTAGTTGCTGGATACAAGTAGAGATGGCCTGTAGATGTTGGATGGCGGCTGACACGTTGTGGTATTTGGGACAGTCAGGGAAGAATTCGTCACGAAATCGATTGGCTTCGTCGACGGTCTCAAAGGCAGTTGGCCATGTACGATTGGCTTCGTCGACAGTCTCAAAGGCAGTTGGCCATGTACGATTGACTTCGTCGACGGTCTTAAAAAGCAGTTGGCCATGTGATATATTCCATTCTAGCTATGGTTTCGTGTGATGGAGGTTTGCTTGTCGATGTATACTTACGTGTGTGGTGTGTGTGAAGTGTGTGTGAATATTTAGTTACGTGTGCTCGATGAAGTGGAGCTGCGAAACTTGAGGGCAACGGTAGAAGTAATGTTGTGGTTTATAGTATCTTGCGCGTATCTTGCTTGTAGCTTGTTTAGTACTCTTACACGATTACGTCCATTCGAGGCCCACAACCTGCTAGACAAATATAACCTGAGTAGAAGTATTTTTTTTTCACCCTCTTCAGAGGGGCTGTATTTGTGTTCTACCGCCTTACATTCTTATTGGCGGGATCACTGCTTAATCACAAAGGGTGTCATACTTACAATAGGTGTCATATGTATAATAGGTGTCATATTTTTGGTGACACTTGCTGGCAGTCCAGGGTACCGAACTACCCATATTTGAGAGTTGTAGTATGTGTATTTGTTTGTCGTAACCCTCAGGAAGAGATACGGCCAAGCTATTAATGAGTTTGGTGACGATGAAGAGAAAGAAGTAATCCTAATCAATCAGTACATTAGTGAGCTAGAGATCATGAGTTCACGCTCAGGTGATAAAGTTAATGAACCTGCACTATCTCAACTACTATAGACCTCAGAATTTCTGAAGTTACCAAGAGACAGTTGCTTCAAAATGGTGAATTGTGGAAGACATTATACAGTTTACTACGCAATGCCGAGATGTATTCTTAGCCAAGTGTATGCCACTGTGTCAGTATCCTGCACTGGTGAGATATCTATAAGGTTGTATCCATTGGCGCAACAGAAAAGACCAAAGGTGTACTCAATGAGATACGTGACTCAGAAACACAGATCACAAAGCACTACACTAATCCAGAGCAATTTAATAGGTTTCTTATTGATAGACACAGTCATCACCCTGTATACTGTTAGAGAAGTATCTTACTAACATGGAGAAAAAGGCACTGGACGTAGGGGTGCGCACAGAGCGATTGCATAGAACAATGCAATTGTAAAAGGAGCGCTACCGAAACATGGACAAGAAGCCATTACATACGAAAATCCTCAAGAAAGCGAGATACAAAGCACTCATGTACTATGGACAGCAAGAGAAGGTAGACGCGATCATTAAAGCAGAAAAACTCACTCCTCAGTGATGAAACATGGTGTGTTCTACTATCTTACTGAAGCATCTATAAAAGCAGCAGCCAAACAACAGGCAGACCGTATATACAGAGAGTGCAAGAGATACAACTCTAACACGGCCACTCATAGCCAAACTCCGAACGCTACTATAGTTGCTCCCAAGCGTCACAAACCAGACAATGACACACCAAGACAGACCTATTCAGCGGGACAACCCCCAAGAGAAGAAAGGGGCACGCGAATTACGTGCATAATCTTATTGTAAGGTACCACCAAGCCCACATCGATTTAGCCTATGTTCCATGAAGGCATAAAGACAGAACAAGAAGGCTGAGGAGCGTGCCAAGAACAATGTGAAAGTAACCAGAATATCCATTAACCCAGGAAAGGTAAAGGAGATAACAGATAGCGACGAGTCCTGAAACAACTGGTGGGAGGAAGCAATTATGATAGACGTGGCTGACAGGCTAAATGTAAATATATATGAAGAAACGTTGTTAATAAATGGAAACGATATAAATTACTAACCTTTATCCTTGCTTCCCGCACCACAAGACCAAAGACTACACATTGATATACAAATTAATGGCAATACATATAATGCTCTAATAAACTCTACGGTGCACAACGGCTTATGCATGGACATGAGTATAGAAACTCAACTATATCTATGAGTAAGAGCGCAACCAAGCTACATACAACTAGCACAAACAGAAGCGAGTATACAAAGAACAGGGTCAACCCAAGTATGTGACATTAATTATAGAGGGATGAAAACCTCTCAATGGTTTGAAGTGCTGGACTTACCAGACAAGAAGGCATCAATCACGAACTGCCTTACGGTGTTATCCTTATGTAAGACCTCTAATGTAAGGACTATGTCATCGACACACACTTGCATTCTTTTGATGTCTATGAGCAAATTTACTATGACTCTTTGCAATTGTGCTGTGAGGGAGTTTAGGTCAAATGACGCTGACTTGAATGAGCATTGCGCTCCTCACCACGAGAACGTGAAGAAGTGTTGGCTTGCTTCGTCTACTAGGAAGTGATGGAACCCTCCCGTGAGATCTAGCTTGGGAGAAGAATTCTGCTCCTTGTAGTTTGTGTACTACTTTCTTTATTTTTTGGTAGCATAAATTTATCTTGATCATATTGGTAATTGACCTCGCGTAAGTCTAAAACTTGTTCTCACTTTCTCGAGGAGACCTGTGTGGTCATGTTCCCCTGTAGATCACAGGGGTAGGTTCACCGTTATCGGTGTCGTTCGTTTGTATATGTGACCATCTCTAAGCCACCTCTTGACATTTTCATCCGTTTGCGGTATACACTTATGTGGTACAAAGTTTACTTTCGCGTGCCTGATCTGTCTGACATTAATTTCATAGAGCCTGGTTGGTTGCAACGTGAGGTATGTTCACGTTGATACCTAACAGTTCAGCAAGTGACTCTCTGAGACCTTCTTGTTCATGCTCTAGGTCTTCCTCATGTGAAGTGAGTAATGAACCCCATTTTGCATCTGTTGGTATAAGTGGATTTAATAATCCTGCTATGTATACTCTTGTGTATGGAAGTATGTACATACCTAGAAGTATTGGTGCTTCCTTGTCTGGTAGGTCTAACACTTCAAAACAGTAAGAGGTTTTCTTTTTCCATAGGTAATGTCAAATACTTGGGTTGACCCTGTTCTTTGTATCTTAGCATCTATTCGTGCTAGTTGTATGTAACCCGGCTGAGCTCTGACTGATAGACATAGTTCAGTTACTATGCTTTGATCCATACATAAGGGTTGTGTGTCGGAGTCTACTGGGGCGTTGTATGTATTGGCATTAATTTGTATGTCAATGTGTAGTCTTTGGTCTCGTGGTGCGGGAAGTAAGGATGAAGGTTGGTAATTTATATCGTTTCCATTTATTAACAACGTTTCTTCATATATATTTACATTTAGCCTGTCAGCCAGGACATTGTACAGTTGTACACCAGAGATTTGAAATGTGTGTATTTCTCAACAAGGTTCGACTGTTCGAGATTAATCCTCTTTAAATACATATGTACTGTAGGTATGTATTTACATCTAAAACGTAAAAAATTCCATAACCTTTGTATATGTTCAACGTTTACTACATAGAGTTGTGGTCTGTTTTCAAACTAAAAAAAAGGAAATGTTTTCTTTGTGGTGTGGACTGTAGAGTGTGG
Organism: Sphaeroforma arctica JP610; assembly: GCF_001186125.1. Classification (NCBI taxonomy): domain Eukaryota; class Ichthyosporea; order Ichthyophonida; genus Sphaeroforma; species Sphaeroforma arctica. Next base: position 68,242 of record NW_014040078.1, read on the forward strand.
ACTGTGGCCCGTGTGGGCTGAACTGTAAAATGAAATTAAGAAAAAAAGGACTAAATAAAAAAGCTAAAGGCTGTGGCGGCGTGGCCTGTGAGTGTGGGTCTGTGGGACTGTAACTTGTGAGTGTGAGTGTGTGGGACTGTGGGGGTTGTGGGGGTTGTGAACCATTTTATTGTTTAAAAAAAAAAGTATTGAGACTTGGCAGTTGACATTTGTCACTTGGCAGTTGCCACTTGACACTTGGCAGTTGTCACTTGACACTTGGCAGTTGTCACTTGACACTTGGCACTTGCCACTTGAGTGACTGTTGTGTGATGAGTGATGAGTGATGACTGATGAGTTGACTGATGCGATGATGTTTTCTCTCTTACTATATTATTATCAATATATCGGAGGAATGGAATACCACAAAAAAATAGCACCCGACAAAGTTTGCTGCGTAATAATAATAATAAATATTTTTGTCGACATTGACTATAGGTGATGCTATGTATTATGTGAACATTGTATAGTAACAAGAGTACAGACAGCCTGTGTGTGATTCTAGACAGAGATAATAACACTCGTCTCATAACCCGACACAAAGAGATAAGCAATAATGCCGGACGAAGGATTGAAACCCGCCTTGAAGGGCGTTCTGGCCGCTCTGCTGTTCTCGAGTATGTCTTTTGAGGGGTTTCATCAGCGCGTATATACACACTATTCAGTACACATTCTTAAATATAAGTAAGATAAATATGTGTACGTGAAAACACGTATACACCCACCCACACCCACACCCACACACATACATACACATACACACACACACATATATATATATATATACAGACACACACAAACACACAAACACACAA
>NW_014040077.1:0-1440 GCF_001186125.1 Sphaeroforma arctica JP610
TATATATGTATATACCTGCATCCAGAGCACCGAGAAATAGAACAAAGAATTTTTGTTAGTGAGTTCACTATAGAATTAGCTAGCCAGGTCAAGTAGAACAAGGCTATATCACACCCTGAATATGTATAACTCATGGTACAGTTTCATACCTATCAGAGCACCGAGAGAAGTGAATTCGGACAATCTGTGTGGACGCCGCTTTAATAGCAACGATTATAAGGAACTGTCCGAAAGTACGCTCAAGAATGAGTTAGCGAGACTGACCGATGAAGTAGGTCGGCTCAACATGCTGCTACTCGATAAAACGAATACCCAGTTGATACCAGAGGCAGATATATGGGATATACACAGGCACATGACTTATATCGAGAGACAGGTGGGTGAGGTTAATTTGCAGAGGTACAGCCGTAAGTATATGCCATTACTCAATCCGTTGGATAACCGAGTGTAAATCCGAATTTTAAAGCACAATTATACGTGTGTGGTGGTAAATTTGGTGCAGTCGCGATGCTCTGTTCCTCCACCCACGAATGTGGAGTGTTATTCAACTATATGTTCAAGGGCAGCGTGGACGCTATTCATGAAAAAAATCTTGTTTTATAGCTTGGCTACGCACGATAGTGTGCCGTGCTGATTTATTGACCTGCATACACGCCTTTCAACATCATGTGAGGATAACATGTATATAAATTATAAGGTAATTTCGGTATACATATGCTGACGTGCATAGATCACAATTGGGAAGTTCTATCACCGTTCTACAGCATAGTTCTAATCAGTATGGTTTCAACTAAAAGAACATGAGCATATTCGATGGTATTTATGCAGGGCTATCTGGGACACATATCTTTAAGGTAATCTTTGTACAAATATTGCCAAACCCTCGGTAATACGCCTTGATGTTTTAATGGGTTAGGTCGGATATATGCCCAGTTTCCTGCAAAATACAACTCGTGGTTCAAATACGATTGACACACCCTGTCAAGTATACCTGCGTATTTAAGTATGTGGATATACTCATATTTGTTGTCTTTAAACTATTTTTTCTTCAACGCAGATCAAAATCCTTGCCAAGAAGAAGAACAGCAATACATGTAATACTGACGAACAATCCCTTCCAGAAAACTTTGCTAAAGAGACAACGAAGTCATCCAAAGTCAAACATGACGAGAGTATAAGTGAACGGAAAACTGAATACACGAAGAGAACTTCTGTACAATGCGACATGGGAGAATAAAACGCACTTCTGATTAATTTTCCCTCGAGTTTATACACCCTAGCTATAGGGAAATGTTTAGAACATTTTAAATGGTTTCTAGAAATGGTTTCTCGATATGCATTGTAACGCAACAGCTGTTGAGTGACTCATATATGCTGTTATGTATGTACAGAATAATATGTATCAGCATATATATATATATATAGATATATAGATATATA
>NW_014040077.1:1707-10756 GCF_001186125.1 Sphaeroforma arctica JP610
ACGTTCATATACTGATATATACATATATATATATATATCTCAGTATATGAACATATATATATATATATATGTGTGTGTGTGTGTTTGTGTCTATAAACAATCTGCCCAAACATCCATGTCTGCAGAATGAATTCAGAAGCAAGCGCACGTGCACACCCTGGGAAACTTTATAATCCTGCGTCATAACTCTCGTTCAGGAATGAGTTCATTGATTGCCACTTACGGACTGGCGAGCGTAAGAGTATATTCGGAGGAGCGGATACCTCTTATTGAAAATGTGTGAGGATATGTTGCATTAATTTAGTTTACACAATAGTAGATGTCGTAGCAAAAGATACCGAATATCTTCTCTGCGCTACACAGTCACCAGTAATATAAAAACATGCACGCGTGCACACAGTATATATGAATATGCATAATCAAATGTTTGTATGTCTCTGTTTGTGCCATGCGAGTTTGCAAAAGTGCATCCATTATCTCACTTGTCGCAGAACAATCGAGTGTTCACCAGGTGTATACAACGCAGACAAGGAGTATACTGTAAATGTGTGTGAACAAACATGCGTACAAATGGAAAAAAAATGGTCCTTAAACTACTTATTCAATACGTTCATACACGCTTCAATTAATATAGATTGCTACTTGAGGAAGCAAGATGTGGGACCACCTCGTAGAGGGCAGGCGTATGAGTGCTTCCTATAAATCGAAGATTACCGCAGTTGTTACAGCGATTTAGTCATGCTATGGCTGAAATGCTAAATTTGGATTAATAGTGGCGTCATATTGATTCCCATCGTGTGCAGTTGTGTGCAGGTGCTAGAGAGGGCGCGTGCAACACAAACGCCGGGTACAACAGATCCGTTGTCCACCAAGTTTACAAGGTGTAACCGTTTAGATTAAACATCATATATTTATTAAGTTTCCATTGCGGACATAGGAACCGAAACTGCGGATTCCGGTGGCAGATCTACCATGCATTTCAACATATCCACTAGTTCAGCCCTCTGCGCCCCCTCTACACTTCGCAAATGAAAGTTGGTAAATCGTATGGAAGTGTGATGACAGGCCATCTCATTGATTTTAAACCACATCAACTCACGATATATCTCGAACGTGGTCAACGAAGGGCTTGTGATGTAAGTACTCCGATCATATACGCTTCCATATGTGGGATAGAATATCGGCTGTGGGTTCAGATGTACGCGTTTTGAATGTGGACTCCTCGACCTAAGAATACAACTTGATAATGTGCGCGTAAGGATTGGTTCTGTTACGGTTCGTTTAACTTGGCGGCTACCCGCCGCAGAGTTGTGTGCAACTAATAAGCCCCGTTCGAGTTTACAAGGATGCAAAGCAGGCGACCGCATGGTCGTATTAGCAGATTGTTGAGTTCGATTGTTGAGTACGACATTTCGCTGAGATGATGCTGGCTCTCTGACTCTTCGTATCATACTGTCACTGTTCGATTTACCAAGACGATTCTGGGATGGAATGGGTGACTGGTTGGGCAACAACGGGACAGGTGATTTTTTTGGCACGTGAAGTGGGGCTGGCGATGCTAAAGGCACATAGGAAATACTCCAGTCAGGCAAAAATTCATTTTCATTCCCTTCGTTCACAGTAGCTCGTTCATCGTTATTGCGAATTGGCGGAACCCCCTGTACGCTAGTGGACTTAATAGGAACGGGCTGTGAAGACACCTTCAGGCATGACTTTAACTCGGCTTGTGGTATCGTGCATGTACTTTCTGCGATATCCGACTTCCGTGCGGAAGTTTTGGACACTAGAACATTATTTGAAGAAGTCACACCTGGGATTGTGTTAGATTCAACCACCGCTGATGATCGCGCTGAAGGTCGCGCTGATATGTTTTTCACACGGGAACGTTTTACCTCTTCTCCAAGTTTGTTACTCGATACACGGCCTTGGCCTAGATTGACGTTTTTCAATTTAGAGCATTCGTGTACCAGATCATGAGTACTCTTGCCATCCCCATTACTGCCAGCAAGCGTTTGATTTTCGATCTGAACCAGCGTCTCACACACAAGGAAGTTAGGAATCGTCGCGTGACTATTATTTTTGTCCTTATTAAACATGCGGCGTATACCGGAAAAGTGTTTTGAATGTACCATATTGACAGAAATGTTTTTACAATCACTTGAAATATGGATTCTTTTGTCATGATGTTCATCATCTTTATATACATCACGCGTGTAGCCGTATACAAAACTGCGAAAGTCGAATGAAGTATTTTACTATTTTACAAAATGAATATCTAAAAAGAGTATACCGAATAAAATTTAATCACCACTATTTCGTTATCTGCTATATAACATTCATATTTTGCTTTTTCTATTCATCAAAGAGAGAAAATACTCGGCGATAAAAATTTATAGAAAATATCACGTAATGAAGTAAAGTTCAATAGATTAGAAATTTAGAGTTAAGTACACAAAGGACTAAAGTAAAAATTACTGAAATGAGCGAACATTGCTGCAGGAGTCGTAGAGTGTAGACTGTAGACTGTAGACTGTAGACTATAAATAGAGTATAGATAGTGTAGACTGGATGTAGGACTGCAGTGTAAACTGCAGACTGCAGAGTGCAGACTGTAGACTGCAGACTGAAGAGTGCAGACTGTAGACTGCAGACCAGTGACCAGTCTGCAAAACAAAACAAAAAATACTGGTTTTGTATTTGTTTTTGGTTTTTATTTCTATTATTTAAAACAAATATCAATAAACAAGTTGCGAGACTGTCAACGTCGTGCCTTGTACACATAAATAGTCACATACTGCCACTTTCTTGCCAGTGTCAGTCTGCCAGCGCCAATCTACTAATAATATCAGTAATAATTAAATAATAAACAGCCTATGTAACACAAACTCTCTCTCTCTCTCTGTGGCCTACTGGTGGCCTGTGATGTAGAGTGTAAACTGAAGCGAGGAGAGGCAAAGTTAGTAAAATAAATATATTGCCAATAGAATGCTGAGACTCAGACAGACTCGAATACACTTTAGAAGTCAGGTCTCAGGCCTCAGACTCAGAGCCTCATTCCCTACTCCCCCACAAATGATAACCCCCCCCCCCCCCCAGAGTCATTCAGTCCATCTATCAGTCACTCACAGACTCACTTTGCCAGCAGAGTATAGTAGACTCTATTTAATAGTATTTAAAAATAGATAGAGTAGCCGTTACAGTGTAGCGAATCTCTCTCAACCAGTAGATTAGTAGAGAGAGAGAAAACAAGAGCAACTGAACAGAATACCCAGCGACCCAGACTCCCAGACTCCCAGACCAGACTGGCAGACTCCCAGTCCCAGTCACTCCCACCAGGGAGAGAGAAGCGCGAGGAGAAACTGAGGAGACTGGACTACTGGAGTCTGGACTCTCACTCTGAGTCTGGGACTGGAGTGACAGTAATAAACACTAAACAGTAAAATAGTATATACTATTCTCATCATGTACCTCTTCACAGTGACACTGTGGCAGTCTCTGTCGCTCGTGGAGAGAGAGTTTCTACTCTCTACTCTGTGTGTGTGTGTGTGTGTAGAGAGTAGTCATTACATTACTCTCTATTTAGCTCAAATAATCTGCAGAGTGCAGACCTGACTCTGCAGAATGCAGAATCTGCAGACTGCAGACTGCAGATTTGCAAGTCTACTGCTCAATACGTTTTTTAGTACTATATACGGTCAACGTAAATACAATTTTTACAATAAATAAATCACCGCTAGGAAGCCTCAGGGACTGAAAGCGTATAGTAACAGGGGCAAGCAAGTGACCTAAGAATAGGCAAGATAAATAAATTATATGTATTCACATTTATTTATTTTTAGAAATCAGAAATTCTTGCTTGGGGAGTGTGGATTGGACTATAACTGGGAACTCCAGGGGGGTCTATAAATAGGCAAAAATCCTTCCTGACAGATTTTGCGTATAAACGGACAAAAAATCGGTGACAATGTCGGTAGTGACTTTTTTTTTAAACAGGAAAGCATACGCTTTCAGTGTATAAACGATATATTTATTTATTTTACTAAATACTGTGTTTTTAGGGGTCAAATAATGCACCTATTTACTTCCAACAAAACGAATTAGCTCAAATCAACCAATGAACCTATCTTTAACGACTATTTCTAGCGCCGAAATTTAAAGACCAAAAATGAGGTCACTATGTAATATGACTACACATCATGTGTGAGTACTTCAGCAATGATAGCTCCGAGCCTCCGTGAGGAAGTGAGCGGTGAGCTTTGTTGAGCCATCAGAGATCAGACGACAAATACTACTTTTTTTTTAAGAGAATGGCCTCTTTTGATTTTGAACAATTTCTACAACAAAAAATAGATACTATTAATAGACCAATAGACGTCAGGGACAGGACTCCAACAGTCCTACATACCCTTTACCCATTAAAAAAGGGTTTATAGCTATTTTGGGGTGTTTAAAATATGACTCACGCCTCACATGGCACATGATACTTCGGCTGATGGTTCCTTCAGAAGTTCAGAATTCAGCCAAGAAAAGAGAGTGAGACTCATCACTCAGTCAAGAGACTCAAGACTCAAATCCTGTTTTTTAAACCTTTTTTGATGTTCTATTCTGTTTTCAACCCCCTCCTGAACCAGATATATATAAATAGATCTTATTGGATTTTGTTTTCGTTACATATTGTATATATTTATAATCATTTGAGAACTTTCTTTTTCTTTTTAAATACACATTTCTGACATTGTTGTGTCGTGTCTTTTTAAATCAGCTGAAATCAGGGGTGGGTGCTTTTAGGCCCCTTCGGGTAGGATTGTTCTTTTTAGGAGGCTATGGTTTGCTTTCTGGAGTCGTTTTTATTCTCAATTCTGGATTCCCAATTCTTCAATGAACTTATTCTCACTATTTACAAAAATTTTCAAGTTAAAAATTGTACTTCATCATTTCTGGATTCTGGATTCTCAATTCTGGATTTCATTTGTCTGCTAAAAAATGTATGTCTTGAGTATGTGTCTTTAGTGTCTATTTTTTCATATATAAATATATATATTTACACAATGTGTCTGTTTTTGTCTTTGTATTTTTTTAATATTTTTTTATACAAAATACAACTACAGAAGTTTTCAAACTTCAAACTCAAAGTCGTCAACTCTCGTCATGTCGTCAACTTCAAAACCAAAAAATTTAAGCTTTTGTTTGTTTTGTATTTATCGTTTTTTTTCTTCATAACCTTCTGAAAATTACAACATATTTTTTGTTTTTGTTTTAGTTCATTTTGTAAACTTTTTTTCACTAAATTTGAAAACATCAAGAAAATAAAACTTGATCGCTGTGATGCGTATTTTTTAAAAAGGGGATATTATAGAATAACACAAACAATCCGACGACCCTTCGGATTTCAAAAAAAAACAATGTCCAAAAATTTGAGAATCCGACGAGTCGTCGGAATCCTAAGCACTAGATGTCTAATTTATATTGCACAGAGCCACAGAGCATAATCTACTCTCTCTCTTTTTTGCTTTTCCATTATTTTTAAAACTAACTAGGACTCTCTCTCTCTCTCAGTAGAGAGTGTAGACTAGACTCGAGAGAGAGACACAGATAATCAGACACAGAGACACTGAAGACCTGAGTCTCAGAGACTGAGACACAGAGTCACAGACATACACAGTGCCTGCGTAGCACCGGACAGGCGGACCTGTTTTTCTTTTTAAATTTTCAAACAAAAGTGACTATTTGTGAATTATGACTATGTCTGACTATTGGGGGTTTTTTAAACAAAAATACATACATTTGTAATATCCCTCTTTTGTGAATTATTAGTAATAAAAATGAACCTGTGACAACTGAGTCACTGTCACACTGACCTTTGTGAGGCTCTCTCCTCACAACAAATCTCACATCATGTATTTTTTTTAAATACACTATTCTCTCGCTCTTGCTCTCACTTTCTCTTCTTGTGTGTGTTGTGACTTGTAAAGTTGTGTGTGGGCAGACTGCAGAGTGCAGACTTCCAGACTGCAGACATCACGCACTCTGTTGTGCATTAATTTTGAATTTTCTTTTTGTGGTTCTTTTTAAAAAAATAGAAATATGAATGAATGTTCATTGTGATACTTTCGTGACTCGTGAATCAAAACTCCAGACTCCAGACTCCAGTGTCTAAAAGTCGATATACGAATCTCGACAACGACTGTTGTGTGATGACGAAGAGAGCGACAGGCCGACATCGTAAGCGACAAATAGCTGTATTCAGTCATTTCAGTGTATGTATATTGTATTGACTACCATATTGAGCCGTAGAATGTAGATTAAGATTAAAGACGGACTGAGAGACTCTAAGCCCTAAGGACTTACATCACAAGAAGTCTCAAGACTCAAGACTCAGGACAGGACTTCTACTCTCTAATAGAGTAGTAGTAGTAACAGAGGGCTCAGGTCTCAGGTCTCAGGACTGGAGTCAGGACTCAGGAGTCAACAACTTTGACAAATATCCATATTTGATATTTCATAGCGACCATATTTAGCGCCAACCATATTTAGCGCCACCTGTTTTACTCTGTAGAGACCGACTGACATTCTGACAGTCTGTTATCTGTAGTCTGTACCTTTTTTTAAACTTTTCTAAAACAATACCGGAAAGCACTTTTTTTTTAAATAACAAATACCGGAGGACGGCGTTAGAGCTTCAGGAGACAGGAGTTGAGGTCTTGAGGACTTTGGAGTTTAGGAAGTTCAGGTTGAGCCTTTGAGGCTTGAGGCCTTCAAGTCTTCAACTGGCGTCAAGGAGTTGTATTTGAATTTTCAATGTTTCATTCGAATTTTCAATGTTTCGACGAGAATAGTCAGACTCAGAACTTCAGAAGGCGGAAGAAAAATCTCTCAATTTTATGCTTTTATTTCAATATCTTCTAAAATCGTCTCATTGTTGTTTTTACAAAAAAATAACAAACAAAAACAAAATAGAAAATATTTATTAAAAATGTTTTTTTTTACAAAGAAACATAATTTTTAGCCTTTTACATTTCGACGTTTCTAAATACGAGTCACGACCGCAGGCCGGCGCAGGGCAGCAGGGTCAGCCGGCCAGGGCGCCAGGCCGCCAGCAGCAGCGCAAAGCGTTGCGGACGGGAGACTCGGGTATCTGTACTCCGCAGCCCGTACTCTCGGCAAATCGGCATTAGGTGCCACTGACCAGTGTTTGACGTTTGCACTTCTTGCAGGTGCTGCAGGCTGCACTCCTGCGACCTGCAGACGGGCTGCAGTCGGGAGTCGTGACTCGAGCACTTGTTGTTGTAGTAATTTTTTTTAAACCAATTAAAAAGCCACTGAAACATAAACGGATAAACCCCTTTTTTTTAAATACACCTTGATTCATTGTTTTGTCATTTATAGTTTTATACCGATTTTCAAAAACCAATTTGAAAAAAATGTATTTAATAAAAAAGTAAATTGTACTAATAAATAGTCTCGCGCCGGGCACGCTGGCAGAGTAGCAGCGCGTCCCGCATTCGGGGGGGGGGGGGGGGGTTACTTTCCACTCTTTCTCAGGCGGAGGGGAAGGGTCAGGAGTCAGGAGTCAGGGCCCCAATAGTGAGTTGATTTTATTTATTTATCTAAAACAAAATGAAAATAATTTACTTGCAGCCTAGAAAGGGCCACAGGAGAGTCACGAGTCACGACTCACGAGCCTCACGGCTCACGATAGTTTTTTTAAATATGTCAAAAGAGTAAAAAATACCCTGGAGTATTTGTTGAAGAAGTAATTCAAGAACGCAAGATAAAGACAAGAGTTTCTGGAATGCCAGTTTCTTATGTAGTGCAGTATTCATTCGCTGACAAAGCCAGTATTTCGTTACTTAAATATTGAGTAAACTATTGACTATTCACTTATTTCACAACTCCAAACTCCATAGGCTCGAAATTTGTATCGTGTCTACTGGTCCTAATAAATATAATACTGGAGAGAGCTTGAAGATTTTTCATTTAGAAATCAGAAATCTGTCGTCTGTCGAAGTGATTTTACTCATTGTAGTACAACTTTTTTTAAGGGAATCGCTTACATATGTATTGTTTTTTAAATTTTTATAGAAGGCTGAAATTGCTTAAGAGTACATAAATAGGGCCATAGGCGGAAATGCGAAAAACTTGTGGTTCAGACTTCATGGTTTTAGGGTTTATAGTTTAACTCTCCACCCCCCCCCTCCCTACCACCAGTCCACCACACCCCAGTCCCCACAGGCCACAGGCCACCGACTCTTTGACTGCAGATGTGATTCTTTAACAATATACTATGGTACATATAATGAAACCAAGTAAGTGCGTTAGTGCATGTTTTACGAGTGACTGGGCAGAAAGCTCAGTCTGAGTTGCTATATTTATGACAACAAAACTGAATCGATGCTTGGTATATTCGAATATTTAAGGGGTTTTGTGATTTAAAAGTTTACTTTGTCAGTACGATACTAGGAGATACGCAGATTATCTCAGTAGAGTTGTCCATGGTATGGCAGTCGTGTGTGGAGAGATTTTGGATAGCGACTGCACCATTGTCAAAGTTCGTAATAAGTTATTCGGGATATTTTCAGTGTGCCAAAATCAGTGATAACACACTTGAGCGTATGATGTTGTGTTCTAGCGATTATACTCACATACTCAATACACGAGCATATTTATGACATTCTATCATTATAGATGTAGGCGTGATACAAAACAGAAAGCTTTTCTTGCAACACAAATATTGAACCCTAAAAAAAAGTTCAAAGAAAGGATATAAATGAAGAAATTTACAGACTACAACACTCAGAATAGTAGTACAACACATATAGGTTGCAGTTACACGCGGTCCCAATGCTGTTCACGATCAATGGCGTCGTGCACTATATATAACTAGAAAAAGACTTGTGTGACCTTGGAAGGATATCATCTGAGCTTATTTGGTATAAGCAGTTGTTTATAGTATGGCGAAAATATTTGTACTCGTTAAGAAAATAAGTGATAATGCGTGATGGATGGATGTTAATTCCGAGTACGTGAACGCTGAATTAGATCGACGATG
>NW_014040077.1:11417-28222 GCF_001186125.1 Sphaeroforma arctica JP610
CTATAAGAAAGCATGGAGTGTAAACTATACCCTAATTCGTCGGCGGCAAGGATGCGGCTAGATAATCCACCGAAGTAAGCCATGCAGCCATCATTGCCAGAGAGACGAGAAAGAAATATGTACAAAGCAGGCCACGGCTGTCCTTCGGATCACAACTAGTCCATTCAGACTTGCACTGAAGAAGAAAAATGTGTATGTCACGATGGTAGAGAGAGTTCTGCTCCACATCTCCACATAAGATAGTAATACAGCAGGCCCGCCATTTTCAATAGCACTTCCACCATAACTATGTAATCATTTCAGTTAGACAACTTAACTCCCTTTACTAGAAATTACAACTCGACTTTGGCCACATCAGCCAAGAGTACGATATACCAGTCTTTTATAGGGGATAAAATTGAGAATCAGAGGCCTGTCATCAAGATTGTCATGTTTTGTAATAGGAGTATTGACTTATTTGTATGCTAAGTAACGGCAATTCCCATAATAAGCGTGCCAAATTCAAGATTTGTGAGCATATAATTCTGGAACATAGAGTCAATTAGAACGTTATTTTTAAAGAAACAAAGAGTATCTCATCCATATAGATGAGCAATGCGAGACGACGGGAGGCATAAATCTAGGTTTAGTGAATAAGTTATATGACTGAACCAATCAACGTAGTACTAGATTAGTCGGTTCGTTCGGTCATTTGCCTTATTTACTACACAGGTACACTCATCTACTATTAATTGAGTTAAGCCAAAAAAAACCCCCCCCGAAGGCTGCCACCACTGATGTTATGGTTACAAAAACTGCAGATTGCTGTATACTTGCTGACCTTTTTGAAGGAAAAATAAAGAACATGCGGGTATCGGGCTTACCATAGAGGAACGCTGCATCAAGGTTAGTGAGTATATTTAACCCTCTACTAAAGGTGTATTTACGTGTTCTACCGCCTTGCATATTTATGGCGAAATTACTGTTCATTTCTAATATTTGCCATAGTCCAATATTCCAAACTATTGATATATTTTTGATAGATATTGATCTTTTACTGCTAACACTTCTCTAAAGTAGATATTGAGAAAGTATATAGTGAACACAGTCTTATACGAATGGGGTTAGCTTTCCCTAGATCTGTTTTCGGGTGAAGCGAGTGGAACGTCGCTGAGCAGACCAGAAGTATGTCGCAAATGCGTGGGCCGTGGAGTAGTTTTGGCTAGAATATCGGCCTGATTGTCGTATGAGGAGAAATAGTTGGCTTGAATAATACCGGCATGTTGGAGTTCTTTGTTATGATGCACCCGAATATCGATGATATGTTTCAAGTGTTTGGTCGGACCAGTAGATGCGATGGCGTGGATGGCTGATTTTTTTATCACGGTAGGCTATAGTTGAAGAAAGCGCAATAGTTTTGAATGTTTTACAACCACTGAATATATTTTACAGCCTCTGATGCGGTTAAATTCGGCAGTACTGGTGGACAGTGTGGGTTGGCGTTTGACTTTCCACCCGACAAGGATGCAGCTGATGCGAAGGATATATCTGATGGTTGAGCGGCGGGTGTCGAAGAAGGCGGCATAACCAGCACTAGGGATAATATTATTTATTTCAAAACAAAATTATAAGATATAATGTATGTCTATTATAATGTATGAACATATGGTATGGCTCTCATAGCCGTTGTAGTGGTTCGGGAAAGATCGATGGGAAGAAGTGGTCTGGAAATTTCCATTTGAAGCTTGGGCCAAGTGAGTTGACGATGGAGGATATGCGCTGAGTCAATTCGGGCCGGTGCTGACAAAACACTGATACCATCGAATGTACCATGTATTCGCTTGCTGACCTACTAAGTAGCGTACCCACCTCTGTGGTACGGATGGGGTCTGCGCCGTGTAGTGCCGTGGAATGGGATAGTGCAGAGTACGAAATACCGAGTAGGACCAGGCTATCCGTCATAATTCGGTCGAGGAGCAAGAATGGAGGTGAGCCAATGCCGCACCAGACCATGGATGTATTTGGTATGTGCTGGCTGGCCTGGATCGGAAGTATCATAGGCGGGACCAGTAGGCGCAATTATTTGGTTTGAACCGAAATTTGGAAGCAGTACTTCAACAGCGTGATTAACCCGGGTATAGGGAACATCTGTTGATGTGTCAGAGACGGGTGATCAGTGTTTTCAGTAATTAACTTACTTATGTGCGTTAGCTTAGTAGTCTCGGACGTAAATTCGGGTTTGCCACTTGAGCTTGCCTTCTCTTCTGGTTCCATCATAGGTTCCTTCTGAGATTTGTTCTTGTCCCCTATAATTAGGGTCTCCCTAATAATTGGGAACTCTTCTTTCTGAGTTTTGTCAGAAGAATGGGTTGGGGCGTCTTGAGACGTATCCCTTGTCTCACTTCTTGGCTTCGTAAATGCAAGCTTTGAAGTTGAGGCAATAATTGGCCCTCCGACTCTGTCAGTGGGAGTAGTCTCCTTAATCGGAGTGGCTACATCCTTATCTGAAGCATTGTCCTTTTGACTATAATTGTCGGAGGCAAGTGCTTCGGCTACAGTGCGGTTAAACGCATCAGCAGCGGCAGCGATTTCTCTCTCTATCTTCTTCTTTTCAGCTCTATGCATCTTAGAAGGAATATTGTCTTTCTTGGTCATAATCTTAACCTATGACAACTAGCTTGTCTCTTAAAGGACTAGCTTGGACAAGAGAACTTTTGTGGTAGTTAATCTACCTTGACGCTAAAGTAGTCTAAGTAATTAATACTTTTGCTAACTTTAAATGTGTAAGATTCGGTCTATTGAGACGATATTAACGCCTTAGAGTAAATAAATGCGTAGATAAATTCTAAGTATCGTGAAATTATCAAAGCAAATAAACGAAATGAAACTTTTAGTAAAGTTAGGTATGCCTCGTGAAAACAGCAATACTCTGAGGGATTGTGAGGCTGAGACATTGCCTATATATAATCCTCTCAGTACTGTTTCCGCCGAAGGGATTTTATTTAGTGTTTCGTTGTCGCTCTAATAGAAACTATGGTATGTTTCATTGGGGCGAATCTGAGAGACTCATAAAATCCTGTCTTTAGAAACAAAAATAGAAAAAAAAGGAAAAATACACTTGATGTCCTCAGTTATTGTCTTAACCAATAACTTGCCACTTATCAAGAATTACCGACTTAGCCTTCATCAGACTGGCACATCTGGTTGGCTGATCGGAGGATCAACTAGGTAACGTTAATAGTCCCTAGAAACCTATATTCGGTTGAGCCATCTCGCTACCGAAGTATTCAGATCTAAATAAAGTTGGAAAGTAGATATAGTTCTATTAATAGAACTAGACCAACTCTTATGTTTGGTATTTTACTAGGGCCTTTTAATGGCCTCGTCCAAATATCTGATATGTAAAATGGAAAAGGTATTAATTTATAAAACCTTTAAAACCCATTTAGGAAACTTAAGTTCCTCGTACTATTAAGAGTACATTTATAATTTACGTACTGCTTAAGAGTACGTTTATAACACAGAGTCTAATGTGGAGGCCCGGCTATTACAATGCAACATCAAACACGTGACAGACATATTTATCCTTCGTGTGTTCGGACGTGGGTAGTTCAACCAAATCAATGATAACCGGCGCCACGACTCGTCTTCTGATACGCTGCGTAGAGGTGCGTATCCGTAGCGCTTGATCCGGTTAACTTCGCAGTTGCTACATTCGTGATACACCTGAGATATATATTGCTTGAGGTTCGGGTGTACGATTCCGTACCTCTTGCAATCTATATCAGTTCTAACCTTATCCATGTGCTTACGAGCATGATTTTGTCTTAACCACTTCAGAATCGCCTCCTGTGATTTACTTGTTACATCGAAATCAGGAGGTGAGGATTCCACCGCGTCATCACCTGGACTCGAAGACTCGTCTTGTCCAATATCGCCTAAAGCTTTTACATCGTGAATCCGACTAATGTTTGATATATCCATTAGTTGGATCACATGATCATATACCTCGGGAAAGTCATTCATCAATTGCTTAAGCAATCGAGTTTCTGCTTGGTATGCAGTTTCCCTGTCAGACCGTATTTGTTGTAGAAGGCTTTCGCTAGTGATGCGCTCCTCATTGATTCCCTTGAATTTGGCTGTATCTCGGTAACACATACTGCAGGTGCTTGTGTTGTCCCAGTCTCTGATTGAGACTTAGGATTCAAGAGTGGAATCTTGGTTTCCTCCATCTTCTGTTTGAAAGTCTCGGATGGTGTCCACTTGGTTGTTCCAACTGGACCTATTCGACATATAATAGTATGTCGCCAAGGCGTCTTATGGAATGCACGGGTACCCTGGTAGAGAAAAGTATCTACCTTTCTATCTACATAGATCGGCTCACATTGTATCATCGAGATCAACTGTGGTAGCCATTTATCTGAGTGTCTTAGGGGACAACACAACGTGATGGTACCATCTTGAATATGTACATAATTTAGCAACTGTGGTATTAATAACCATGGAGGATTTGCCCAGGCATTCTCATTAGACAAGTCAATCTGGAATCCATCTCCTTTCGGATGTTCCAGTGTCCGGTACCTCGGCAGTTGTGCATTATGATGAGCGGCAAACATATCTATGGTATGTAGTCCATGTATGTTGTCTGCGATCTTAAACCACCTAGGATTGACCATCCAATCCGTAGCTAGTAACTCCCTAACCATCTTATTAAGTCTGGTACGAAGTGAGACAACATGTCGGGTAAGTGATTGTGAATACCCGGTATATGTGTCATGCCACCGACTGACTAACTGTGAGTTAGGTTTCATCTTCTTTAGGTGTTCCAATGACTTCTGATCACATAGCACATCAAAGTGTGTGCCATATAGATAATCTTTAAAATGAGTGAGTGCAGTAACAATAGCCAAAAGCTCTTGTTGCACGGTTGGGTAATTGATCTGAGACGAATTCATAGCTCTGCTAAAGAACTGTACATTTCCCGGTTTCCCATCAATCATTTGATACAGAACGCCGCCGAGTGTCATGTCGGATGCATCTGTTGCTACCATAAATGGAATACCATCCTTTGGTGGCTGGACTACTGGTGCCTGTTGAACCACTGTTTTGAGCTGCTTAAATGCGTCATCACAGTCTTTGGTCTACAGCCCGCCTAGTTTGCCTTTATGACATCTCAAATGTCCAAAGGGCTTTAAATATCTTGCCAGGTGTGGTACTCTGTTAGACAAAAAGTTCCCGAATCCGCACATGCTGTTGACATCCTTACCCGTGGTAGGAGTTCTCCAGTCTAGCAAGTGTCCGACCATCCCGGGATCGATCATGATTCCATCCCCGGATACTCGGTAACCCAACAGTTGAATCTCGTTAACACCGAAGTGACATTTCTTACTGTTGATCTTAAAGTTGTGCTTGTTGAGTCTGTCTAGAACATCTCGCGCAACCTTGTCGTGCTACTCTTTGGTTTTGGTGAATATCACAATGTCATCAATGTATACTTGTACATTGTCCATGTCCATAGACAAGTCTTGCATAATTTGTTGAAAGAACGCAGGTAACATGTGTAACCCAAAGGGGGCACCTTTGAACGAATACTGCTGACCCTCCCAGGTAAAGGTGAAATACTTCCGATGTGGTCGGTAGATCTTCATCTGGTGGTAGCCCTGCGTCATGCCGATAGCGGAGAATATCTTAGCTCCCTCCATGCGCCTGAGTAGTTCGTTTATCCTTGGTAAGTGAAAATTGTGTGTCGGTATCAAAGCGTTAATTGGGCTCATAACCAAACACACTCGAACTTTCGAAGTGTCCCGTCAGAGTTGAATTGGTCGACGGCTAAAAGCACTAGGTTGACGGGAGTCGGTTCATAGTTGACTGCGATCACTCCGTCATCTAACCATGCTTCAACCTGTTCCCGTACGACCTGCTCATGATGCCATGCAACATAAAAACGTGTAGGACACTTTAGCTTCGAGAAATCTACTCTCGTCAGGTCTAGACTAATGTATCCGTTATTGAATTTGAATTTAGCCCAGTCCATGATCCGAATCTTGTCATTCTCGAAAATCAAGTCCTTGAGTTTCTCTGTAAAGTGAGGGATCATCTCCTTCACAGTTTTCGAAGGTTTACATTCTGGTTTCAACAAATTGTCGTCCGACTGATCCTTCTGTGGTTCAATGTTAGTAGGTAAGCCTGTAATTGTGATACCTAATGACAATAAATCACCCATACCTACTATGAGATCATAGTCGGCTGAAGTGTTACATATGACTGCCTTAGTAACTGTAGTACGTTGGTCTGTCAATGTAAACCTAAGATCGATTGCCATTTCTCTGCAAGTGATCTCTCTTTCATCAGCCAGTTTCAACATAGTTGGCTCTGACCTACGAGTAACGTCTGTGATTTTACAGAATCTAGAGGATATACATGAAATTTGAGAGCCCGGATCTAACAACGCTTTTATTTCATGTCCGTTAACTCGTACGGCAAGGATTACACGCTCGTCTTGAGGTGCGTCCTTTTGTCTTATTGACAAGACCCGGTATGTTTGTCACTTGACTGCAACTTCTGGTTTCACCTTACACGTATGCTTGTGGTAACCTCCAGTCCCGGTACAGTCGGCACACTTCTCGATAAAGTGCTTACACTTTTCTGCGTGCCTTCCATTCCATCTGCCATTCGGTTTATGTTGGGTCATTCGTCAATTGCAATCAATCTCACTACAGTTCTTGACCTCCCTATGCCTGGGCTAAGGGTTGCCTACCGGCGGTCCATTTCTGTTGGTATGGTTACCCTTAGGGACGACATTGATCTTGTTGCTGTCAGAACCATTTATATTTTTGTTCTTATTGCCACCCTTGTCAACCCCTTTGTGTACCTTCTGACCTCCATTAGTGAATTGAGAGTCTCGACCATGGCAGATCCTCCGGTAAGATTGCCGTTGATCTTCTTCTGAGCATTAGTGACTTTCACCACGGAATTAGGGCGTTTGGTAAACGTCTGATCCGCTCTCGAGTAAAATTCTGCCTAGGTTAAGTCCGCTAGCTTCATTATACCGTAGGTAGGTCCCTCGATGGAGATCTCTCGTACCTTGTCCGGGTATGATTGATGCATATCGGCGTACAGAATCTCTTGATCTCTCCTATGTAGGTTTGACCCAAAGATTGTCTGCACCCATAGTACACACATTGATAGCTTATCAGGTGACATCTCCTGAGTCTGGGCCCGTGACATGTGTGTGTCCAACTCTAATAAGCCGGTGGTATCATGATCGATACAAGCAATTCCGGTCGAGGGTCCGTCGAAAATAAGAGGACGATCATCTCACTCTGCTCTTTCCACGTTTTCAGCTTAGTGATCGATTGGTTAGCCTTCTCTAACTTGTTGTACTTGGAAGAGGACGGCTTAAAGCTCTGCTGCGCTGCTTCGAACCATAGGTTCTTTCGTAGATTGGCTGTAAGCAAAATCTGTCCAAACTCTTTCAAAGACCTAGATAACAACGCCAGACTGCTAGTATCGATTGGATCCTTTCGGTCTTTTCGATCAGATCTATATGTCGTTGGTAGTTTGCCTATGTCCTTTATAAACTTCTTGCCTTCCACAGCCTTCTCGGTCTGAATCACTCTTTGTTCTGAACCAATCTTAATCTGGATATACGTAGTCATTGTCATATAACGACTAGCGGCATCAATCCTACCTAGATCCATTGCCTCGAGTGAAGCTGCCTCGGCCTTGTTCATTTGAACAGTGAATTCAGCAATTTTCAGATCCCTACTTGAGTGATCTGATCCCTTCTTTTCTGATTGCATCAGACCATGCAGTCAGTTATCTGCCTCATCCTTTGATCCATCGATCTGTTCAATATTAATGAACGCTTCGGATGGGACAGCATCTTTTGTCGTCTTTGGGATAGCCGCTGGGGGCGAACTGTCTCCCGATGACGACAAGAATTTTCTCGCTTTCACCTGATCAGGTTTCGGCTCTTCCGTCGGTTTGTCCTTCTGAAATATCTCTGGGGCACTCTGTGGATTTCCTTCCGGAAATGAATTTGGATTAGACTCCTGTTCAGATGCCATTCGCGACATTGCTGTTGCGTCCAATTCAGGAGAGGGATGAGTTTCGGGTGATGAAGATCTGATTCTGTTTGCCTCTCCATTGTCTGACAACATCTCGAACGCCAATATGACTTTATAGAGTGCCAAATAGTTTGATATCAAGTCGGGAAGATCTACCAGAAGATCCCGAATTGCGTACCAAATTAAGTATGCAAAACTTACATCTCCCCTAGTTCCGAATACCTCCGGCAGTATCTTTTAAAACTGACGGAAATTTTTGCGTACTTGCTTACCGTCGTCAGTTTTCATTTATTTTAGCCGTTTGTAATATTTGTTATCCCTAAACAAATCGTATCCAAACTTTCTTACCGCTGCATTCATAACATACCTCGGTGAGATAGTACCATCTAGTTTGGTCTTCAATACGTCCAGAAAGAACGTTCCATACGTATTTCGAAACAACCATGCCCTGTTGGCCCGCTGTCGGATCAACTCTCGTTGACCCTCCTCCTGAAGATCAATCTGTGCCTGGTATGAATTGCCCAGATCAAAGTTCTGTCGCCAAGCCGATCGGAGTGGTGTTTTGGGTATACGCAGGAATTGTGAGGCAATCCTGCTGCCCGAATCGTCGTCATGACGGTGAAATGTCTGGTCCACATCATCCGGACCTATATCCACGAATCGCATTTGTTCTTCCGATACGTTGATTTGGGGTTGATCCAACAGTGCTGTTGGCGCATCCTCCGAGTCATCCTTCCCTGATTCGTCCTGACTTTGATCCTTCGCTGCGGCTTGCTTTTTCTTCCGCTGCTTAGTAGGTCTCAAATCATGTACCATTGGTAGGTAGTTCTTCAGGAAGGCTCTCCTATCTCTTGCTATCATGTGATAAGTAGGATCTCGCCTACGTGCTTTGCGCGTATCCACTGATGGAGATGGTACATCTGATTCCAGTGCATGTCGGACTTCCTCTGAAGTTGAGTTGCCCGAGGAATGCGTTTTCTCGACCTTTCCCTTTCGAGATCTCGCCTTCTTCGCTGGTGGCTTCTGTGGCTCCGTAGTCACATTACCTCCGGATGCACCTATACCTGAGTCAGCCAACTACTTACGTTTTTGTTTAGTCGGAGTTGGTACTGGCGGTCTCGGCGTGATCTCAGATACGTCAGAGTCCACTGATGATGCCGGGGGTGTTTTTTTGCTTTCCATCGCCTCCAGTAAACCAATTTACTTTTGCAGCCTTAGCTACATTCGCTGCCTTCTTGTTACTTTTCGTCATAATATCGATAGCGTACATAAATTTAAAAATATGTAAAAGTCGGTCTCCTCTAGGCTGACTATACGATATCAATACGTTTACGTTAATAAGACAATACGATAAACGTTAAAATGCAAAATGTTAAAAATAAGTTTAGCTTCAGCCCTTGGTAGTGAGCAAAAGATTAGGGGATTATAGACTGAGACTATTGTCTATATGCTCTGCTCTAATCACTCACTACTTCGGCCTAGATTTATTTATGTTTTAGTTACTAAGATTAGATATCATTTCATTGGACGCATATTTACATTTCACGCCTCGAAACAATTATCTACTCAAAATAACCAATAAAATAATCCCTAAGTCCAACTTAAGAAAAGAAAAAAGGAAATCAAAACACCAAGCTGGTGCAGTATATATCTGCAGCTAAACCCCATCACTTGGTACCTAGCTCCCCATCCCATATAAGGCATAGACGGGCACATCTAGTTGGCTGGCTAGGAGGAATCAAAACCAGGTTGTCCTAAATTCTAACAACTCTGATCATGTCCTTTTCTCAGTGGATTATCTTGCTCTGAGATTATTATCGATTATACCATAGGTTTGTACCAACAACCATTTCATGCCTGAGACCCTCTCTCATGGTACTCCCGTTAATTAGAGATTCTCAAGGTGTCACTTTCAGGTGTCAGATTTGTATCATTCCTATATTCTGTACAAATCTAATTTCAGTGGAAAAAAACCAATCTATATTTGGAAAACCACCTAATTGTCCACAGTAAAGTCCCATACTCTACTGAGTACTATCACATATTCAGAATCTTAATATCTCAATTATTGTTCATGTCCAATACATTAAACGTATTCCAGTATTATAAGTATAAACGATAATACGTCAATACGTTTATAATATACGTTAACTGTGCAACTACTATTAGGAACCCGCTGATGCAGGTAAAGTGGCTGGTGGTGAACTTGTGGCTATCCGGGCAGACAGGGCAGAGACAGCCGTCGGTGCGGTAGTCGAGCATTAGTGATGGCATCAGCGACTAGAGGGTTATTTTGAAAACGGTATGTCAAGCCAAGATGAGGAGTCTATTTAAGATACTGGAGTACGCGAAGGCCAGCTTGCCAATGTTGCTATAACGGGTTGTGCATGTAGCGTGCAGCAATGCGTGTCAACACCGAGGATATTGTTATGTATCAATGAGTTCTCGGTATGCACATTTAAATGCAGAACCGGTGCTTTGAGAAACTGGGTCCAATGTGGCGAATGTAGGAGCGGGATGGCAGTTTGTCATGTCGAATCTCGAGGGCTTTCTTGATCTTATTATCTTGTCTGAGACTGATAGTGTCGTGAGTTGTGAGGACACGAACACTTATTTGCCTTTGCAGGTCGCCGAGATCCTTACAACTAAATTCATGTTAGAGAAGAGACTAAACGCCGAGATAAAATTGATGGTGTTACCACAGAAGAATGTTTCCGGGTTTGCCATAAATAGGCAAAGGTCTGAAGCAGCTTGAACAAACCCCATGGCAAGAAGTTTAGATCGGATGAGTTCGTGCCATAATCGGCTCAGCAGTTTCAGGCCGTATAAACTTTTCTTCAGTTTCATAATTTGATCATCGGGGAGGCCGGTGGTGAACGAGCCAGAGGGGGTTTTATGTAGATTGACTGGTCGATATTAGCATAGAGATGAGCGTTGTCGACGTCGAGTTGTTCGGCATGTCATCCGGCAGAGACGGCAATGGCAGGTAGATGCATATGTCTCGTTGTAGTTAGGCAGAATTCGTGTTTTCGACTAAACCATCGACCATTTTTATCCTACATATCCATTTCCTAGTGACAGTGAAAGCGTCGTCGTGAATGTCATCAGGATGAATGAGTTCACAGTACATGCCGGCCCTACGAAGACTATCGAGTTCACGTTTGAATGATTCGCGCCAAAGATCAGCATCTTCCCCCTTTATGGCGGCACGGAGGGTAGTTGGGGTAAGTGGATTGGAATGTGCGGCATTACCGCCAGTGTAGAGTTTGTGAACCGTTCCATCGTAGAGCGCCTGTTGATAGGAATAAAATTATTTATTTCTAAAAAGATAAGATACAATGTATGTATGTTACAATATATGGCTCTCATAGCCGTTGTAGTGGTTCGGGAAAGATCGATGGGAAGAAGTGGTCAGTAAATTCCCGTTTGAAGCTTGGGCCAATTGAGTCGACGATGGTGGATATGCGCTGAGTCAATTCGGGCCGGTGCTGACAAAACACTGATACCATCGAATGTACCATGTATTCGCTTGCTGACCTACTAAGTAGCGTACCCACCTCTGTGGTACGGATCGGGTCTGCGCCGTGTAGTGCCGTGGAATGTGTTAGTGCAGAGTGCGAAATACCGAGTAGGACCATGTTATCCGTCATAATTCGGTCAAGGAGCGAGGATGGGGATGAGCCAATGCCGTACCAGACCACAACGTTTGGGCACTAGAGGGTAAAGAAATGTGAGTGTTGATTGGAGTGGCGAGATCGTGTATGTGGTCGTCTTAATCAAGGATGTTCGAGGCTGTGGAGAGCGGCACTGGTGGTGGTACGAGCATGTTGAAGAACATCTCGTCTGTACTGTTTGTCGGCTTTGTATTGTTTATGAGCATGTTTAACATGAGCTAATACTCGCTGATATTTATCGCGCAGGGTGAGTTCCTTGGACGTGGTGTCCATGGAAGCGTCGGAGAGTGAGGAAGAATGAAGATAGTGAACGTGACGATAAATGTTCTAGAGATCTGTAGCCCAAGTGACGTTTGGAGAGCGTGTGGGGGGAATGTTGAAAGGCGAGATATCACTGGATTAAGGGAACGGAGGGCTCCCCTGGCTGCTGAGGGGTGGGAAGTGTGGAAGTAGGCTTCCCTGATTGCTGCGTAGCGGGTGTCATAGAAGGTACCCTGGGTGACTGTGTGGTGAGTAGGGGACCGTCCCCTGGTTTCGTGACATCTGTGGGGGTCAATAGCTTCCCTGGTTGCATGACACCGGTGGGTGTGGAGGGAATGTGTTGTGCCACTGGTTGGTGAAGGACGGGGAGTGTGAAATTAGGCTCCCCGGGTTGCTGCGTAGCAGGTGTCATAGGAGACACCCTGGGTGGCTGTGTGGTGGGGTTAGGGGACAATTTCCTGGTTGCGTGACATGCGTGTATCTAACGAGCGCGTTGACGAGTGATGCGCACGTTGCCCGGTTTGAAGAAGGCCCTTTAAGGTACGGGATGTCCGGTGTTTAGCAAGGTGGCTGGCAAGCAGGTTGTTGATGATATTTTCTAAAGAAGGGACAGAGGTAGTGATCGAGAAGGAAGGTGTGGGGAGAAGTGGGGTGAGCGATGGTGTGGGAACTGGCGTGTGTGTAGGAAGGGCATAGTCGGGATGTAGAGGAGATATTGGCGGAGAAGTGATGGGAGCAGGGTGAACGGTGGTGGCCTGGAGTGACGGGTGTTGGAAGTAACGGTGCAGTGCTGTTGGAAGAGGATGGTGTAGATATGGTATTAGGGTTGAGTTGGAGCGAAAGTGTAAGTTTGCGTATGGTGGGGACATGGCGGACGGGGTATGGAAAAAGGGACTGGCGTCGTCCCAGCCATGGTCCACGTCGGGAAGAGTTCTTAACATCGCGGGAACGGCATTTTTTCTTCTTCCATACTTTAGACTGAGAATGAGGAAATCGTCATTGTACCTGGATGAGCGATCGTGACCGAGGTATACGCCGAGTATTGTGGGGTCATCGAGTTTGCCCTGTTGGTCCTGATTCACGAATGCGACTTGACAACCATATACATGTATGTTCTTAAGGCGAACGGTGGGGAATTCGCCGTAAAATATTTCCCGGGATGGTTATTGGTCAGAGTTGTGCTTGATAAGTTGGTCAGTCTTAGTTATAGTCTCGAGTAGAATAGCTTCAGCCCACATACATTCGTGTCGTTGAGCATTTTTGAGCATGTAGTTCATGATGTTCTTGATACTGCCGTTGGTGCGCTCTATCAAGCCGTGAAGGACAGGGGAGTTAGTGGGGATAAACGTGACCTTAATGTGAGACAGGGTATTGATACGTTGGGAATTCTTGAGAGATAAAATCGCCGCCCTGGTCGCACTTAATTTCGGTGAATTTACTGAGATATGTTTTCCCGATATCGGTATAAAACTGGGCCAATGTGTGGTACGCATCATTCTTGATCCTGAGTGGGTAGACGAACCACGTACTTGATGTTAGATGTGTACCCATTGAGAGAGGAGGAGAGGCCAGTTCTAAATCTACGTGAAAGACAGTACCGAGAGGTGGAAGATAAGTGTGGTCTTTGTGGGTGTGCGAGATAGGCTCGCTGACGCATTTTGCCTGTACCACAGGGTGTGCAGAAACTCAGCGGACGAGGGTGAGCGAGAACATCGGCTTCGGCGGACAGTAGCTTGGTAATGGGCGGGACAGCAGATGTAGTGTTGCCAACACGTGCGATGTTCAACATGTGAATTGAATTGGAAGAGAGTTTGTATATAGTTGCGTGTGTTTGGTGTGAGAGGAAACACCATGGTGATGAGGACGTTTTCTCGTTCGAATTTGAGAAGTGTCTTTCGCCATGTTGGCTTGCGAAAAGGAATGTTACCATACAAGTGTTTGTTGTGTTGACGCCATGATTGCGTGAATATATCGTGTAAGGGTGTGCCAGGGTCGAGACTGCAGTATCTGGGAACCTGAGCGTTGTGAGCCGTAGCGAAAAGGTCGATATCAAGCGGTCCAAAGACATCAACTACATATGTTTGGAAAAGGTCAGAGTGGAGTTTCTAGTCGTCATATGAAGGTGAAGGTATCGGAGATGGTGTGATATTGCTGTTGTGTAGGATGCCGCATTTTGACATCCGGATGTGCGTGACCAAGCATTGTATGCCAGTTGGCGAGTGTGTGTGTACTAAGTGGGGCTAGTGCGTGTTGGCCGGCAGTGTTTTGGACGCGATTGATAGTATGACCGGCTTGTTGGATATGGCATTCGGTAGGTTATGATTCGTCGACCGCAGGTGGAAAGTAAATAATGTAGCGTGACGTTGAAGGAGTTGAACGGAGAGTATACTTTGGGTGTCTGTGGGCATGATGAGGACGCGGCCAAGACCTGGAAGAAGGCCGTGTTGGAGTAGAGTAATTTGCCTTTTGTCAGGGAACTCGACGATAAAATTGCCGTGTTCGAAACTACTAACGCCGAATGTGGTAGCGCGGATATGTACCATGGCCCCAGAGTCGATGAGGGATGCCCAGAGATGATCAGCGGTTGAGGGTCCAGTTGTAGCTGTCTGTAGAGTATGAAGACGATAGCGTCTAACAGGCGGAGGTATAAAAGACTTGGTACAGTGGGAGTGTCGAGTAGATGGTATGTGAACCACCGGTTACAGGGGCGCCGTAATAACACTGCATGCATGCAGTATCGTTAGGACCAACACGGGTACATTTGCTATATTTGAGGTAAGAGCGGTCGACACCTGGTACAGTGGGAGTGTCGAGTAGATAGTATGTGAACCACCGGTTACAGGGGCGCCGTAATATCACTGCATGCATGCAGTATCGTTAGGACCAACACGGGTACATTTGCTATATTTGAGGTAAGAGCGGTCGACGGGACAGGTGCGACCGATGTAGTCGTGTGATGGCCAAGGGTCAAACATAGGGAATATTTGCGTTCATGGTGTGTGCTGTGGGGAATCTTGGTGTGAAGGATGTTGAGGCTGGAAGGAATGGGCTGGGCGATAAGATGATGGTCGCCTTCAAATTTCAAGGTGAGGTGATAGACTTCCTCCAGACTGATTGTATCCGTGCCCTTGGCAAATACTGTAGAACGTAGTAGGTTATAGTTATCGCTACGACTGTATAATAAAGCACAGATAAAATACTTATCTGGTATTACTTCACCCACGTCGAGTAACTCTTGGCGTATTTCCTCGAGTGTTTGCATGCTTGTTTCAGTAGAGCCCGTAGCAGTGAAGTATGTTAAGCGTTTTATACCATCTCAGAAGCGACCATGGCTGCCAGTGTTATTAGTGATGCAGATGTAATTGAAGAACTCAGAGAGGGATTTAGAAATGTGACCCTTGTAGACGGCGTTGATTAATTTATCACTAATAGAGATATTGAGTATGCGACGGTTTTTGGCATCGGCGAGCATGTCTGCGCCTTCACCGATGGACGTCATGACATCGAGAATATAGACTATGCAGTGTACCAAAATGTTCATGTTCCATTTTGAGACCAGTGTACCAGATGCCAAAATCGGCGTACCCTTTTGTAGTTCGTTGTCTTTATATTTTGGACATTCGGAGGTGGGGAGGTCACGTTGATCAGGCTGGACATCGTACAAGGACCGTGGTTCATGAGGCATACTTTTACTTTGCTTCTCGTTAGTTTCGAGGTATTCGACATCAGCTCGTTCCTTCACGTCTCCAACATTCTCAGATCCATTCACGAAAAATAGTGAAATAGGTTAAATCGATGAATACAGACAGTGCATGTATGTTTAAAATCAACCTCAAGTTATGCGTTTGTGGCTAGCTCAGAGCTGATCATACCTCCAATTCGTGGAGCCTTTTCGATCATTGTATCCTTCTTCTGGGCAACAGATTTTGCTTTCTCGTGATCATAATCTAGACAGTGCGTGTGCGAAGCTCTAAGGATATCTGGCTTAGACTGGATCGATGTGTAAGCGCAAGGCAGCACCGTTTATATGAGTGATACAGACATTTTTATTATTATAGCGATTATCATCTTGCATGTGTTTGTGTTTCTGCACTTTAGACAAATTACACTCTCCATGGGTCCCAGTGCATGTGTGTAAAATTTCAACGGATGAATTTTTTTTAGGGTGGGTGATCAAAAACCCAAACCCTGCCACCCCCAAGTTAGGGTAATTAGAAAACGATTAAACGTATGCTACTATTAACTACCCCGCAAGGGTAGTGGAAAGTGGGGTATCTCAAATATAATTACTTTTTACAATTTAACATGTTTTTTTAACTCAACGTTTAGTACGATATAGTCGGTTTGGATAAATAAACATTCTAAGTTTGATTCCTGTTTAAACTATGACGAATGCAAAGGGATCGGCTAAGGCTTCGAATTTCTCGTCATGGAGGACTAAGGTGCTGAGGTCGCCAGTATTTAATTTCTTTTCACAGTTCAATATAAATATTTTAACTCAAATATTCAGTACGATATAGTCAGTTTGGTTAAGTAAACATTCTAGGTTTAATCCCTATTTAAACTATTGCCAAGGTCGCCAGTATTTAATTTCTTTTCACAGTTTAATATAAATGTTTTAACTCAACGTTCAGTATGATAAAGTCAGTTTGGTTAAGTAAACATTCTAAGTTTAATCCCTATTTAAACTATGACGAATGCAAAGAAACCGACTAAGGCTTCGAATTCCTCGTCATAGAGGACAAAGGTGCCGAGGTCTACGGTAAAAATATGAGACTGATAATGATATCAGCCAGTTTACGTCTACTACGTCTATATATAT
>NW_014040077.1:28815-33666 GCF_001186125.1 Sphaeroforma arctica JP610
TATATATATATATATATATATATGAATATATGGTAATGCCTCACTACAGTAATAAGATTCGCGCTCAAATCATTCATTTGTGCACGAAGGCATGCACTAGTGCGTACAGTCTAAAATACGCATGCATTGCATTCAAAAAATAACTTCTCTTAACATTTAGAGGTATATTTTTGAGATGTATGTACAATCCGTGACTATGCTCGCGTGCTTATCCGTGTACATAAAGTTGCATCTACGCATGAACCTGTGCGCAACGGTGCGCTAATTACTGTTTGAGCCAGCGAGAGGCGAGAGTGGGACGTTTATCTAGCGGGAGGAGAGAGTGGAAAGCTTATCTAGCGGGAGGCGAGAGTGGGACGCATAAGGCAACAGTACAACATACATATATATGCAAGTATACAATATATATATATATATATATAACACTCAATACACGTCCAAGCTGGTTCTTTCGGCGGCGACAAACTGTCAAGCATCTCCAGATACATGAAGTGAAGATGGGGCCGATAGTAGATGTTGATATGAATCCTATCAGCTGCGATGCAGGCATCCACGTGACCTCTAACCTCGTCAGAATATGCCAATTGCCCAAAACTTCTGGACGTCAAATTCCAAGTTAAGTATCTAGATGTTGTCACTTTCACTTTACACTTTACTATTATATCTCACACGCCACGTACAGATATCAATGCTATACATAATAAAAATGGCTAAGAAACACAAAATCATTCATCCAGGTGCCAGACTTAACCATAGCAGACCTCCATTTTGCAAGGGCTGCCTTCCAGTCACGATCGGTGGAAAAGAATAGATTCTGTGCATACTCCAACAATAGATCGTTGTCACACGTCGCCACGTTTTGCCTGAGTACCATATGGGGATGCTCGCACCAGCTCTTGGAAGACAATTGCCATCCCCCACCACATTCTGAACACGGTACAGCTTCTTATCGGGTAGTAAAAATAGGGTACCTGTCTTTATCTCATGCTCGTGCGCATGAGTCAACTGTTCAAAGCGTATGTTAGGCAAACCCTTGTGGCTTTTGCTTTTCCTCCTTACCTTTGGGTTCCTTACCTCCAGGGTCAAGAGTTTTGGTTGGTCGGTCGCTGTTGTGGCCAGACAACTTTCGTTTACGATTGCTGCTATCCTCACCGTCTGCGGCTTGATCCTTTTCATACTTTATACAGTACGGATTATTGGACTTCGCTTCTCGTTTTGGGGTTATTCTCGTGGGTGTTGCGTCAACATCGACAGTTCTACCCTTTACTTTCGGTTTAGTGGTGTAGCCAGCTTACTAGCCATCGTACAAACTTCAAGTATACTGTATTACACAAGTCAAATATGAATGATGATCCTGTTGCACTAGTTATTATATATACCCTATTTCACTACAGTCATGCAATTGATTGACATTGCGTGATAAATATTATATGGTGCATATGTTGATATGGCAGTAAGTGAAATTTGCTGGTTATGTAGCATATGATGTAGCATGTGTTGGTATGGCAGTATGCGATATATGCGCTATATGTTGGTTATGTAGCATAAATTATTAGAGATTACTATGGCAGTATGTGATTTATGTCCGTTATGAATAAAATATTACGTGCAAGTATTTTATTTTTTAGTCTGAGTTGAACGCGTATTGGGTAAACTTATTATAGCGTGGGGCGCCTACTTGGAGGGAGGCGAGAGAGGGGCGCTTAACTTGGAGGGAGGCGAGAGCGGGACGCTTAACAGCCGTAGTCTTAACGGGACGCTTAACTGCCGTAGTCTTAACGGGACGCTTAACAGCCGTAGTCTTAACGGGACGCTTAACAGCCATAGTCTTAAGGGCTTTAGTCCTCGTGTGTGTGTGTGTAAATTGTGTGTGTTTTTGAACATAAAAATATTTTGATGAAAACGTGGTCCTAATTTCCGACGGTCTTGAGGCTTAGATCTCAACTGACTTTATCTAATGGAGGCTATGCAAAAACAAAACAAAGGAAAAAAAGAAGGAGCCGGCCTGTCTGCTCTGCCGCCTGTCACAGTCTCAGTATCAGTGGCCCAGTGCGGTGAGTGCCGCGGTGCGACTTTGGCTTTGACTTGTAGAGGGTGGCTTTGGGAATTTGAGTCGATTTTCAAACGACTGGAAAATATGCAGGGCATAAATGTTGTGGTGGGTGTATACGTATGTATATTAAAATTTTGAAATATCGTACATCCAAAATATTCTTCACGGCAGGTGGGTGATGTTCAGCAAACGGTTTGTGTCCACTCGATTGACCTGTGCAGTCATACACATGGACATAGCACAACTAGGAGTAGAACACTCACATGTCATTCTCTGATACTCTTGTAAGACTAGCGAACCAACCTAGGTGTCGACCCTTTTGTACACTGGTTCTAGCGAGGCTAGCACAGTAAACGATGTGCACCCTTGAGATTACTACAACTAAGCTCTACTAGCCAACCTAACGGCAACAACTGTGAGATGAGTTAAGACTGCGACCACTAAGTCTGACTTTTGGTTTTGCAACCATTAAGTCTGACGCTCTAGTCTAACGTGTTAAAATTGCGACTTAAACTTGCGACCACTGTCTGACGCTTATGTCTGCGACTGCTATATTGGACGCTTACGCCTGCGTCCGCTAAACTTACGCCTACGACCCTTGCACCCTGCGACCACTCACAAATATGATTTGAAGCACATAGACAAAAAACTCACTTGAATTGTATAAGCAAAAAGAAGAAACGGGTCTCGATCACACAATGGCCTCTGTGCAATGCTTGTATTATATTTTCTTAGACAAAGTATACTTAGACTTTATAAGTTACTCGGTTACTCTATTACGTTTCGGTTTAGGTCCTTGAGGTCCCTGATAGTGGATGGGACATTTCTTAGTGCCTTTAGGAGGCACATACATTCCATGATCTTTTAAACTTGTGATCCGATATTAAGAGCACTTGAACCATCACCAAAGTTAACTTCGTAAGTTCCGCTCTTCTTATTGGCCACTGAAATCTTGAATGGTCTAATGTATTCAGCTGTATGCACAGTTGTATCGGAGTTGCGAGCCATGATGATGACTATATCGCCCACCTCAAACTCGACTATCTTCTTCGAATCATTTCATCGCTTGTATCTTTTCTTGAGTGCGATATCCTTCATCTCTCTCAAGCTAGGAAAGACAAAATCTCTGGTACGACGTATCTTCTCTAACCATGGTAGCACATGATCTTCCTGAGAATTCTTGTTGAAAAGTACTAGTAGTTCACTATAACGGCCTCTGAAATAGTGAGCGGGTGTTCTATCAGTGACTGTATCCGGTGTCTCGTTCATTTGTGTTTGTACCCAGTTAATTGAGTACATGTCACAATCGTCTAGTAACGCTCCACACATGAACTTCTTCATCTTTCTGTGCGTACCTCGATTGCACCTTGTGTCTGATGCTTATATAGTACACCCATCTTTTGGCATGATCCCGCAACAAGTAATAGTGTTGTCATGACGTCTCCTGTAACTCACTACCGTTGTCGGGTCGATACATACAGTAGCTGGCCAGTCGAAATCTGCGAAACATTTATATATGCACTCAGCCGCAGTTTGTATTGATTTGTCTTTCAGATATAATAGTACATTCTATTTTGAAGCAACATCAAACACTGACAGACATACTTATCTTTCATGTGTTCGGACGTGGATAGCTCAACCAAATCAATGACAACCCTGCGCCATTGCTCCTCTTCTGATACGCTTTGCAATTGTGCCTACCCGTAGCGCTTGATTCGATTAACTTTGCAGTCGTTGCATTCGTGATACACCTGAGATATATATTGCTTAAGCTTTGCCGTACCTTTTACAATCTTTCTCAGTCCTAACCTTATCCATGTGTTTAAGCGCATGAATCTGCCTTAGCCACTTCAGAATATCTTCTTCCGGTGAACTTGCTATATCAAAGTCTGGAGGTGATGATTCCACTACTACATCACTTGGACTTGAAGACTCGTCTGGTCCAATTTCGCCTGAAAGATCGGCCGTGTGAATTCTACCAATGTTCGCCCTGTCCATTAGTTGAGTTACATGATCGTATACATCTGGAAAATCGTTCATCAACTGCTGAAGTAATTTTGTCTCGGCTTCGTATGCAGTTGCTCTGTCAGAACATATCTTCTTGTAGGATACTTTTGCTAGTGTTGAGTTCCTCTTTGATTCTGTAGGATCAGATTGTACCTCAGTGACGCATACTGCAGGTGCGTGTGTTGTCGCAGCCTCTCATCGAGACTTAGGTATCAAGAGTGGAATCCTGCATTCTTCAACCTAACGTTTGAAGGTCTCCAATTGTGTCCATTTGGATGTTCCAACTAGTCCTATTCGACATATAATTGTATGTCGCCAAGGCGAATTTTGGACTGCACGGGTACCCTGGTAGAGGACAGTATCTATCTCTCTATCCACATATATAGGCTCACATTGTAACATCTATGTCAACTGTGGGCGCCATTTATCTGAATGTCTTAGGGAACAACACAGCGTGCTGGTAGCATCTTATATAGTACATAATTTAGCAACTGTAGTATCAACAACCACTGTGAATTCGCCCATGTGTTCTCGTCTGTTAAGTTGATTTGAAACGCATGCCATCTGGATGTTCCAGAGTCCGGTATCGTGGCAGTTGCGCATTATGATGAGCAGCAAACATATCAATGTAATAAGCCGAGCCTCCACATTAGACTCTTATGTATAAACGTACTCTTAAGCAGTACGCAAATTATAAACGTACTCTTAATAGTACGAGGAACTTAAGTCTCCTAAATGTACTCTTAATAGTACGAGGAACTTAAGTCTCCTAAATGTACTCTTAATAGTAC
>NW_014040077.1:34295-39691 GCF_001186125.1 Sphaeroforma arctica JP610
AAAAGAGCTTGTATTAAATTATTTAAAATACAAATAAAAACCAATGTATTATCTCAATTGATCTTGATATTTTAGACTGACCGGAGGCCGTATTTCTACAAATATAGGTTTCTAGGGACTATTAACGTTACTTAGTTGATCCTTCGATAAGCCAACCAGATGTGCCAGTCTGATGAAGGCTAAGTCGGTAATTCTTGAGAGTGGCAAGTTATTGGTTAAGACAATAACTAAAGACATCAAGAGTATTTTTTTTAAATTTCTTTTTTCTAAAGATAGGATTTTATGAGTCTCTCGGATTCGCCCCAGAATAGAGCGACAACGAAACACTAAATAAAATCCCTTCGGCGGAAAAAGTACTGAGAGGATTATATATAGGCAATGTCTCAGCCTCACAATCCCTCAGAGTATTGCTGTTTTCACGAGGCAAACCTAACTTTATTAAACGTCTCATTTCGTTTATTTATATCGATATTTACACGATATAGAATTTACCTACGCGTTTATTTATTCTAAGGCATTAGTATCGCCTTTATTAGACCGAATCTTACATCAATGGTATGTGGACACACATATGTTGTCTGCAATCTTGAACCACCTAGGATTGGCCATCCAATCGTAGATAGTGACTCCCGGACCATCTTATTGAAGTCTGGTACGCAGCGTGAAAGCATATCCGGCAAGTGATTATGTACCCCCGGTATATGTGTAAATCCAAATGGAAATTTCGCGATCGTATCGTGCCATCGACTGACCAATGTCAATTGGGTTTCATGTTCTTTAAATGTTGCAACGATTTCTGATCGCACATTACATTGATATATGTACCGTATAGGTAATCCTAAAAATGAGCGAGTGCAGTCACAATAGCCAATAGCTCTTGTTGCACCGTCGGGTAGTTGATTTGTGACGAACCCATAGCCCTACTAAAGAATTGCACGTATCTCGGTTTCCCATCTATCATTTGATACAGCACGCATCCTATCGCCATGTCGGATACATCTGTAGCCACCATGAACGGAACTCCATCCTTTGGTGGCTGCACTACGGGAGCTTGCTGTGTAAAAGCCGGGCCTCCACATTATAATCCTGTATTATAAACGTACTCTTAAAAGTACGTAAACTCAGTTTTCCTTAAATGGTTTTCAACGGTTTTATTAATTAAATACCTTCTCCATTTTACATATCAGATATTTGGACAAGGCCATTAAATGGCCTCAGTAAAATATCAACTTTATGATTTGGACTAGTTCTATTAATAAAACTATATTTACTTTCCAAATCTATTTCTATCTGAATACTTCGGTAGCGAGATGGCTCAACCAAACATAGGTTTCTTAGGACAATTAGCGTTGCTTAGTTTATCCTCCGTTCAGCCAACCAGATGTGCCAGTCTGATGAATACTAGTCGGTATTCCTGGATAAGTGGCAAGTTATTGGTTAAATAATACAATAATTATGGACATCAAGAGTATTTTTTATTTTTATTTTTATTTTTTCTATTTATTTTTCTAAAGATAGGATTTCATGAGTCTCTCGGATTCGCCCTAACGAAACATAGTCATAGTTTCTAGTAGAGTCCCTTCGGCGGAAACAGTACTGAGAGGATTACATATAGGCAATGTCTTAGCCTCACAATCCCTCAGAGTATTGCTGTTTTCACGAGGCATACCTAACTTTACTAAAAGACTCATTTCGGTTATTTACTCTTTGATTTTACTACACTTAGACTTGACCTAAGCGTTTAATTACTCTAAGGCGTTAGTACCGCCTTGATAGACCGAAACTTACAGCTGGACCATTGTTATGAGCTGCTTAAGGCATCATCACGTTCGTTAGTCCATAACGCCCCCAATTTACCCTCATGGCATCGTAAATGTCCAAAAGGTTTAAAATAGGTTGCCAAGTGAGGTACTCCATCTGACAGAAAGTTGACGAAACCGCTTATACTGTTCACATCCTTCCCTATAGTGGGTGTTCTCCAATCTAGCAAGTGTTCGACCTTTCCGGGTTCAATCGTGATGCCGTCCCCGGATACACGGTACCCCAACAGCTGAATCTCGTTTACGCCAAACTGACATTTTTTTGCTGTTTATTTTAAACTTGTGCTTATTTAGCCTAGCTCAAACTTCTCGCACAACTCTACCATGCTCCTCCTTGGTCTTTGTAAATTACACAATATCGTCGATGTATGCCTATACGTTATCCATGTCTCTAAACAGATCTTGCACGATTTGTTGAAAGAAGGCTGGTAACATATGAAGACCAAATGGTGCTCCCTTGAAGGAATACTGCTGTCCATCCCAAGTGAAGGTAGAATACTTACGATGTGGTTTGCGTATCTTCATTTGGTGGTAACCCTGCTTCAAATCGATGGTCGAAAACATTTTCGCACCTTCCATTCTTCTCGTGAAAGTTGTGTGTAGGTATAAAGGTATAGGAGCGTTTAAAGGGCTCATACTTAAGTAAGCATACGCGAACCTTTTTCAACGTACCATCTGAGTTGAACTGGTCTACTGCCAAGAGTGGTAGATTGACTGGAGTTGGTTTGTAATTCGCAGCAATCACTCCAGCTTCTAACCAAGCCTTAACCTGTTCTCTGACTACCTGTTCATGACGCTATGCTACGTAGTTGCGCGTCGGACATTTCAACTTCGAAAAGTCTGCTTTTGTCCAGTCTAAGCTCACATATCCGTTGTTGAATTTGAACTGAGCCCAGTCAGTAATCTTGATCTTGTTATTCTTGAAGATAAGATCCTTTAGCTTCTATGTGAATTGAGGTATCATTTTTCCTACAGTCTTAGAAGAAGGCTTATATACAGGCTTCAGCAGATTGTCATCTGACCGATCCTTCTGTGGGTTAATATTTGTCGGTAGGCCGATGACTGTTATACCTAAAGACAAAAGATATATCCCCACTATCAAACCATAGTCTGGCGATGTGTTACAGACAACTGCCTTTGTGACCATTGTCCGTTGATCAGTGAGGGTAAACCTCAAATCTACGGCCATGTCACGACACGTAATCTGCCTTTTGTCAGCTAGTTTTAACATAGTAGGCTCTGATTTACGAGTTACATCAGTTATCTTACATAATCTCGA
The DNA here is from genome assembly GCF_001186125.1 of Sphaeroforma arctica JP610. Lineage (NCBI taxonomy): Eukaryota > Ichthyosporea > Ichthyophonida > Sphaeroforma > Sphaeroforma arctica. Next base: position 37,395 of record NW_014040077.1, read on the forward strand.
TGATATACACGAACTTTACGAGCCTGGATCTAACAACGCTTTTATTTCATGCCCGTTAACCCGTATATCGAGAACGACACGCTCATCTTGCGATGCATACTTTTGTTTCAGTGCCAAGATCCGGTAAGATTGTCACTTAACTTCACATTCGGTTGCACCTTACACATGTGTTTGTGGTAACCTTCAGTCTTTGCGCAAGTCTGCACACTTCGCAATAAAATGTTTACATTTCTATGCGTGCCTGCCATCCCAGCGACCGTTCGGCTCATGTTGGGTCATGTGCCAGCTGCAATCCGTTTCAGCACGGTCCTTGATCTCTTTATACTTTGGCTTAAGAGGCTCAGCTGCCTGAGCGGATTTGTTGCCCAAGGTCCCGCAAGTGTTGACATTGCTCTTGTGACCATCAGTACCTTGCACATGCTTGTTCTTCTGGCCACCTTTATCTCCACCTTTGTTCCCTTTATTGTTTTCCGTTTCCGTATGAGAGTCTCGACCAGTACCTGGTTCTTCATTCGTGTTGGGTACAACCTTCTTACTTGGCTGAACGAATTTCACCACAGAACTCGGGCGTTTGGAAAACGTCTGGTCTACTCTCGAATAAAATTCAGTCCATGTCCGGTCGGCGAGTTTCATAATACCGTAGGTTGGTCCTTCAATTGAAATCTAACGTACCTTGTCTGGATAAGATTGATGCATGTCTGCGTACAATATCTCTGTCTTTTTGGTGATGAGCTGACCAAAAGATTGTTTGTACCCACAACACACACATACTCAGCTTGTCGGATGACATCTCCAGTGTCTGAGCACGTGATATATGTATGTCCAGTTCCAAGAGATAATGTGACACTAATGTCCCTTCATCCGGTGGTACCATGATGGATACCAGCAATTCCGGTCTGGGGACTGTTGAGAACAGATGGACTATCATCTCGCTCTGATCCTTCCACGTCTTCAGCTTTGTTACAGTGGTCTTTGCCTTCTCCAACTTATTATACTTCTAAGATGATGGCTTGAAACTCTGTTGCGCTTAAATTTTCAGTAAGCATGATTTGACCAAATTCCTTCAAATGTCTTGATAATAACGCTAAGGTACTCGTATCGATGGGGTCCTTGCGGTCTTTTCGATTTGGACGATACGTAGTGGGTAGTTTACCTATATCCTTGACAAACTTCATACTGTCCACTGTCTTCTCAGCGTGTATGATGCGTAGCTCCGTATCGATTTTGGATTGAAAGTGCTTCGCCATAGTCATTCATTCTCAAGCTGGCTTGCTCGATCGTCCCTTGATTCATTGCTAGCGTTGCCTCCTCTTCCGCATTAAGCATCCCAGCTGTGAAATCAGTAATCTTCTTGTCACTCTTCGAAGTCTCGTCGATTCGTGCGTGCGTCCCCTTCATGCAATGTAGTCGCTGATCATCATTGTCATCATCGTCCTCCGGGTCCTCACTTTGCGTTGCCGTCGCCCTCGTAGTCTTGGACGTTTTCAACGCTTGACAGACGGCGGCTGGTAATCGGGTCCTGAAGAGTCTGGTTCCTCAAACTCTGGTGATGATTGACTCCCATCCCCGCTCGAGCTTTTCGACTTCTCTTCCACCTTAAAATTCCTCTTGTTGGTCTTTTTTCCGCTTCTGGTATTTATCAAAAGCGGATGCCAAATTGGGGAACATTCACTTGTAATCGTCGGTGTCAAGATCTGAATTTGATTCTACTTCCATCGATTCCGAACCCGGTTCCGATTCTGATACCAAGGCCACTTGTCCTTGATGTGTCGGGCTTTCCGGTTCTGGTTCAGGTTCCGGTTTGCTTTGCCTCCTCCAGTGAGTCCTTCTCTGCTCTTTTCTCAACCTTCTTTTCCTTGGACTTCTTAGTGACCTCGTCACCCACCTCTTCCTTTGACTTCTTGGAATTTTTGTACGGTCCTTCGGGCGCCTTGAGGGGTAAAGCCACCGCCATCAAAATTTCGACCTTGTCGTCCTCCGAGGAGTCGGGGGTCAAGGTGGTCTTGGAACTCGTCGCCTTAGGTGGGTTCTTACATGAAACCAAACTCTCAGTTAGTTCATAATCGAACAAAGTCGCTAAATGTACATTGAAAATGTGGAAAAGTCATTAAATGTACATTCACCCTTTTTCTCGATGAAAACGTACTGAAATATGGATCAAATATGTACAAATGTACATTTAGCGACAATTATAATTTTTTTATGTACATTTAGTGACTTTATTGTGCAAAAATTGCTTAAATTTAAAATAAATAGCCTTCAGCTATATCCATTTTTCACGCATAAATGTGTTGAGG
>NW_014040077.1:39711-40286 GCF_001186125.1 Sphaeroforma arctica JP610
GGGGGGGGGGTATGTTGTCTTATATTATCTGTTGTTTGTATATGCTACTTCATTCGAACATATCTCACTGCCTAGTGCGCAACTCACGTGGTCGATGATGCTCTTTTACAGGACCATACGAGAATTGTATTTTCATCTTACTATATAAATCAGCTCTAGCAGGAGTTGGCATAGTATCTAATATGATATCTGTAGCATTACTATATACAATGTAACAATCGCCAGGTTCCAATGTCCGTTCCTTTGATTCCACAGGATCAAAATTTCGGACCCATGTGCTGCTCCCATCGTAGACATACGCAGCCTACACAGCATGTAACTCGTTTGATTTGTGTACAGCTCAGCTGTTAATTTCACAAAACGTATAGAGCATGAAAATTTAGTATATATACATATATATATATATATATATATATCTATATTTAATATGCATATATAAAATGTAAATAATATATATATATATATATACATATATATTTACATAGACATATTTATAAATAATAAATGTATATGATACGAATATAAAAATATAAGAATATATATATATACATACATACATACATATATATTTATAT
>NW_014040077.1:43975-47536 GCF_001186125.1 Sphaeroforma arctica JP610
AACTGTATAGTGTATACATAAAAACAAAAAACAAAAACAAACCATAGCCGCAAGACCTAAGAAGTAAGAACACATATATAGCCGTCTGAATATTGCTCATATATTTAACGTTTTATCAGTTGGCTACATATGATATATCTGACAGACTGGACTCGACTGGCAGTGTTGTACAGTGTAAGTTGATACTTGAAACTGTGACACTATGTGGACTGTGAGTCTGTGACTGTGGAGTGTGGAACTGTGGACTCACTGGACTGTGCCCTGTGCGGGCCCGTGGTCTGTGACTGTGGGACTGTGTCTGTACCCTGATTCCCTCCTGTGGATTTACTGGATATTCCGACCAATGGGAGTGTGGGAGTGTGGGAGTGTGGAATATGGAGTTATAGACTGGGTTAGTTTTAGTTCCAAATTAGTATATATAGAGCATAGAGTTCAATTGTTAAAACTGCATGAATAAAACATTTACAAAGTTTATACTCAGATTCCCTTCCAAATTTGATACCCCTTTAGAACCCACCCCCCCCCAAAAAAAACCCAAATGCTAAACAGCTACTTCATGAACTATGAAGTTCATGTCTTGCATTATACATTTTTCTACTGGAGGATTGTTTGCGAACAGCCCATCGGAATGTTTATTGTCGAATAGAGGGAGTATTTTATAACTCTGAAGTCTTATTAATATTGTAATAGTAACCAACTAATCAATAAACATCGCTTTTATTTGTTCGCTATGGATTCCCAAGAAGAGGGCTGGGACTTGGGAGCCTGGGTCCTGGGGAGTGTGAGTGAGACTGTGGGTGAGTGTGTTTATGCTTGAGCGTGTGTGTTACTGACTGACTGAGAGTAACAGTGTGTATTTGACTATTTGTGTGTGTGTGACTGTGTTTTAACTGTCGAGTGAAAGTGAGGAAGGAAGGGGCGGGGCCTGGCGGGGGGGGGGGGGGAGGGGTTTCCTCAAGAAATTATCTCACCCTCGGACTCAGCCCTCAGGCCTCGGCCTCAGCTCACTCCACCCTGCGCAGATATATTCACAAGTTATCAACTACCCTCTTTGATTAAACGTTTTCAGTGTCCGCGGCGCCCCAGTCGTGTTTTATTCACTGTATTTATAATTTTTATTTACAGTTGTTGTACACAAATGTAAAAACGTATTTTTTTTAGCTACCACTGTGACTGGACTCTATTTAGCTACCACTGTGACTGGACTCTTCTTACTCTTGCAAAAACCAATATGTTTTTATAAATACTGTATGTCTGTACTGTATGTCTGTATCGTACGACGTATATACCAGTCCACAGTCCACGACTCCACGTTCTCAAACTTTTGTCTCGAAGCTGTTTAATTTTCAGAAGGCTATGACGAAAGGTTAAAAAATTATTTACCGGTAGTTGTTTAGAAAAAAAACCCAGTTGTATTTACTAAAAAAAAGACAAAAAACAAATCGAACGTGAAAAAATGATTTGTACACAAACAGTTATATTCTTGAACTATGTGTAAATACAATAAATACATACATACCAAAATTTCTATTTGCTCGTCCCAGCCTCCGGGAGTCTCAGGCTCTCAGGTTTGCATTCCGACGATTCCGTGTTGTGACTTTGTGCATCCGATGATGATTTGATGATTCAGCAACAACCCATTTTTTTACTGTCGACGCACTTTAGCTCTTGACGAAGAATGCTGGACAATTAGTGTGTAGCCATATTGCGAACACGGGCACCTTAAACCGTTAAATATCCAGTTCACCAACCATACTAGTTCATAAATACTTGTGTTGTACTAAATAATTTGACCAGTTTCTTATCTGTACACCCTGCTAATGCCCGCCACGTCACAACGTCACGAACATAATAGGCACTATGGTCGCCAATAAACTATTTTCTGGCTTCCTCCGCATGTTTAGTAAAAGTAGAACATGTGAAGACTTTCCAATGAATGCTGAGTTCTTGAGTAGCGATGTAGAAGCACAATTCGACTCATCTTATAATGATACAGATAATATAGGAGGTGCGACAGGAAAATGCAACAGAGTCGAGATGGTTGGTTTCAAACGATCACGTCATCTGGATCAGAAAAAGTCAAAAAAGCATTGCGACGCATCTCTTGCACAAAAACATGGATCGGTTTGTTCGTCTGCGATGCGAAATGCAGCCACTTCCAGGTCGATTTGCGACCCCAAGGTATCACCAGTTCAGCCAGCTATTTCAGATAACAAAGTTAAAAATTCACCTCTTCAAAAGCACATACAACTACCCCCAATAGCTGATGTTGTGAATATCGATAACTCAAGAATTGGCGGCATTGTAACAGCCCTTGTAGATGTCAATGATGAATATCAGTCCGGTTGGAGTACCACATACAGGCCCTCGACATCCCCAACCAATATGCCAAAAATCACTCGAGACCAGAACCAGGCTAGAAAGTATACAGGCACGTTTCCGAGAAAGTGTACTATACAAACTGGCACTGGCGGTGAACATCTAAGTCAAGGTCAGCGTGTCAACACCTTGCAGCAGCACAAAGGATTTGCAAAAAAACGAGCGAAATCTGAGATTGACAGCAGAATGCGGCTATCTTTTATCCAGGAATGTGATGTCGAGCTGAGCACAACGTCTACGTTTTCATCATGTAGCGACCGATTAATACGTACATCTTCGTTACCCACACCTTTTGTCCAAATTGCGGATCCTGCTATTGTTAGCAAACTGGAAACAGAAATTCAATTTCAAAGCTGTAAAGATGCACGCCGAGTGCATTTCACACCGGATCCAATCATACATCCAACGTACGGAAGTGTGTATGATAGGAAATCATTTGGTGTGGACAAATCGAAACTAGCAAGTTCCATACTTGAAATATACCTCGAATTGATGCGGTACAAGATCAATGAGATGGCTTGTCATCATAGCTCCATCAAGTACACAAACTTCCATTTGGCCGGTGTTCACGGTAGCCAGAGGGTTGCACTTGTGCATATATTGAAAGGCATGATTGACTATCAGTCGAAATTATTACTGCTGCCCTCGGCAGACAATTGAAGCGCTGTTACTGAATCAAGAATGACCTATTGGAATACAAACTTTACCCATAATAAAGCATAGAAACTTGCCTGAAGCGTAGGTCTGTATATCAGATACACACAGTGCTGAACAATTTGCGACAGCGGGGAAATTGACCGACCCGTTTGTTAGCTATCAAAATAGTATCGTTTATGACCAACTTACTCCAATCAAATTAGAATGGTTGTATTCGTCCCATATTGGGACGTATACATTCCTAAACTATGAAGCTATAAACCGAACATACTCAGGATCTACTCTATTCTAACATACGAAGCCTTCCGTGGACAAATATACCAATGAACCATGCAGTTTATACATGTGCATGTTCTGGAAATAACGTAAACAATGGCCAAAATAAAATATACCATAATATATATCTACGTATATACGTATATATATATATAGAGATATACATTATACACTTATATATATATATAGATATACATTATACTTATATATATATATAATATATACATAATATATATATGCTATAAATAA
>NW_014040077.1:47556-51467 GCF_001186125.1 Sphaeroforma arctica JP610
TATATACATACATATATATATGCGTATAAAATAAATTAATATATATATATATATAGACAGATATATATATATATATACACACACACATATATACACACATATATATACATACATATATACATACAAATAAACATACATAAATATATATATTATATATAAATACATATACATATATATATATATACATAGACAAGTTATATATATATATATGTTCATGTCGATATATATGTATAAACGGAAACACACATACACACACACATATATATACATATACATTTGTAATATATAAATACATATGTATGTGAGACATATACATATATCTATAGACACACAAATATATATATATGTAAGATACATATATATATACATATACGTGTATGTATATGTAGAATTATATATATACAAGTATATATATATATTCTAATATAGATTGAATTGTACTTTGTACATACACATATATCTATATATATATCGATATACACACACACACATATATCTATATATATATATATATATATCGATATACACACACACACATATATATATATCGATATACACACACACATACATATATATATCGATATACACACACTCACATATATATATATCAAATATATAAATACATATACATGTATATATATAAATATGCACAAATATATAGACAATCATGTCTATATATACACACACACACAAATATATATATATAGATACATACATAATATAGATATGTATATACCTATTATATATGTATATATAATATATTTACAATATATATATAAATATATTATATACATATTAGACATACCTATATTCTATATTTTCTTTTCACAAACCTTTTTAATTGAGTGCGAATATCCACATTTATGTATATATTTCAATATTAATTTATGTACAAAAATATACACATTTCTCATTGGTAAATATTGTAATTGTCCTTCCCATGTTTAAGGCGCATATGGTTCTCGAATGGTTTCATGTACTTAAACTTCGTATCACAATCCGGACATTGTTGCTCACGCATAGACCGCTTCCCGCCCCTGTCAGTCTTCTTATCACTGTTATGGAGATTGACATGCAAAGTCTCCGCATCCTCCATCCGCATCTCATCATCAAACACATGTTTCTGGTGCTGGGCTTGTGCCTGAGCATATCTCTCATTAGCACTGGGTCCATACTCTTGTGAGTATGGATTGCCTTGCTGTAGTTGCTGCGGTTGCTGTGAAGATAAAGATATTTGGTACTGAGCGTGTGCCGCATAAGGATCAGCAGAGGGGTGCATATATTGCGCTTGCACCGGCATCTGCTGCACGCCTTGAGGCCTGTGCTGTGAGGGCGAGTAATTCATATTCGGCGATGGCCTATACTGCTGTACCGGTATTGGCGCGCGCTCTCTTTCCGGGACCAATATCGGCGGGGGCGATACATCGCGCTCTGGTACAGTAGGTAACGAAGTGACCCCCGCATCGGCTGTACCATCAGTTGCCATGCGTTTCCTGCCCCGTTTCACTATCAAATCTCCACATCGGAAGTCCTGGTCGTCTAGCATGTCCTGGAATCTCTCACTGGGCGCGGCTATCTCTGCAAACCAGGTCAACACTACGCTCGTATGCACGTCTGTGCTAAGACCCTTAGACGCACTGCCCTCGCCCTTTCCATTTGCCGAATTTTTTTCTTTCGCCTTGCTACTCTCTTTTACTACTGTGCCTCTGCCAGCAGATTTGGCACTATCGCCAGTCGTGCTTGTGGTGGCGGCTTTTCCAGCGCTAACTTTATTTTTACCTGAAATCACGCCGTCGTTCGCATTTTGGCTCTCGCTTGGTACTCCACCGGAAACTGCATCCTTGACGGAGTCAACATCAAGATTTGTGGTGTTTTGGACCTCAGACACACTCATAGTCCCGGCACTATCCGGAGCTTTCTGTTCAGAACTATTTGAAGCAGCAGAGTTACCAAGAGTCTCGGTGGTATTCATACCCTTACCCGTACCGTCACCCAAGGCCAGCCTCTTTCTATCGTCAGCCACATTAGAGCGCTCCTCTTCTCCGTCGAAGTCAATATGCGCACGTTTGTGTGACCCCGTGTTTGTACTATCATCCGTAGTGTGAGATGGTTTATTCGCTTTGCGTGGTATAATCAAATAGTCTACACCCCCACACTTGTGCCTCGCATCCGTTATCACTTTTTCAACTCGAACAAACTCTTTGATGTAATCAGCCCTCTTGCACACCTCCTTGACCGTCTCTATATCCAACACCAGATTGCCCTGCAACTCAATTTCAATCAATGAGTTTCGGAGACACTCGTAGTTCTTGCGGTGTTGTAACTGTGCAACTAAATCGCTGGTGCTATTCTTTCGCAAGCGCTTCTCACGCCTGTGCCAGGCGTTTATCAATTCGTCTGCAACGATCTCGCGTCTCTTATCGACCGCCTTCCTAAAGCCTGGTGTATGTACATTCAGTTGATCGATAAAGTGCCTATTTTCCGCTTCCAGGACCTTATGGTACACTTTTGCACAGCACAAATCATCGTCCAGCACATTGAACGAATCCTGGGCTGCCTTGAATTGCTTTTCTAACTGTGCAACTCTTTCCTTGAGGTCTTCGTTTTGCTTCTCTATTTTGCTGACATAGGCGCGGACTTCTTCCGACGCTTCCAGTCGTCTCGCCGTCATAGTAGATAGATATAATAATTTATATGTATTACGTAAGCGTGCTTGTATTGTTACTTTGAATTCTGTACATATGTGTATTCGTTCTGAATAGTGGGTATTCGAGGATACACTGCGTCTAGCATCTGTACCGCTATGACCGGCGCATTCAATTATATCGAATCGCTATAAATTGTATGAAAGACTGATACTTGTATATAATTATGAATCAGAGTATGTGTAAGCTGCAAGCTGTCAGCAGCTACACATGTATGTGTATTTATAAAATATATATGCTTGTCACTCTTTAAAAAAAATTTCTGACACGACGGAACTCTTTCTCGCCAACGCGAAAACAAGCGGCAAACGTCGCAACCGCCTCTCGGGTAAAAACCTAGTTTACACTGTGTAAAACCATATTTTTCTTAACATAAAAAAACAACAACATTTCTTCTAGAATTGAACAGAAGAAAGAAAAGGAAACATGGCCCTCGCGGCCGGGGTGTTCTGTAGTACAAATTGTACTGAAAATACCAGACTCGGAGTGTCCCGAGTATACCAATGTGGACTGATGATGTGGATTATGGGGTTCTCGACCGGAAATCAAATGACAAATGGTAGCAGAGACTCTATCCACACTCCACAGGGCACAACCGCACAGGGCCATGGAGGAAATGCTAGATTATGAATCTGCGACGAATTTACGACGTAGTCAAATGAAGAAAAAATGACCCAGAACTCGGAAGCCGGCTACAATTTCGAGACACAGCATAGAGAAATGCCTACAAAACTAAATAAGGAGGTTTTGGTTAATTGTCTACTATTGCTTTGCACTGGGTATTGTGGTCCACCATTCAGTATTGATTTGTAGGACAGACACTTTACGGTCACTGATTTTGAAAGTCTATTTCCGTCGTTTTTATTTATAGATTGTAATTCATCGACGGAAGTTCCGTGAGAGCGAACACACTCGGAGTCTCGGGAGTCTTATTTTAGTAAGACCAGAGGAGGTACAATTCGAGCCTGTTCTTTAATCAACTTAAAAGATAGAGCATTCATACCTGTCCAGCCAGATACGTCCGGCTTATACACATACATATTTAACATGCTATCTCGGGCGAGTATCGCATGTGCGAAGCCATCTAGGGCGGCAGTTGCATACTGTCTGCAGAGAGTATGTGGGTGTTGCAATACCTTCATTTACCATACGTCTGAAATAGATTTAACTAATAGTACCGTTCAGCTTTGTAGTGCATCGGTTACT